>NW_024573921.1:4706177-4752789 GCF_900044065.1 Fusarium mangiferae
AATTACTGTTTTTTTTATTAATATTACTTTTTTTATAATTTTTAAATATAAAATTAATTAATTATATATCTAAATATATATATTTAATTAATAAAAGTTAAATTAACTTTTATTAATTAATTTATATAAATAAAGTTAATTTAATTCCTTTTAACCTTTAAATCTTATTATTATTTTATATTTATTTTAGCTTTACTTTTATAGTTTTAAATTATAATTAACTTAATTTATATATTAATTTTATATAACTAAAAGGATATAATATATATATTTATTATCTTTTATTTATATTAATAATATATTAATATTTAGCTAGTCTTTATAATTATAAACTAGTTATATACTATATAGTATAATCTATTTTTGCCCTCCTTTATTAATAATTATTAACTTTTAGTAACCTATTTAAACCTATATAAAACTTAATATATTTTCCTTTTATTATATATTACCTATCTTCTTTAATGTAAGCAGTATTTCTATTAATTACTTTTTAATATCTTAAAGCTATTTACTATATAAGCCAGGTAAATAAAGGGCCTTAAGGAATATCTTCTATTTTTACTATAGCTACCCTTTATTAAAAGCCTACTTAAAAGTCTAAAGGCTTTATTATAACAGTTAGATCTAACTATATTAAATTAAGCTGTATTTAGGTTTATTATTAGCAGATTATATAAAGTATAATACTAAGCAGTTATTAAAGTATTATATCTCTTAATAGTAGATTTAATATATATTAAGCTTAATTAATATAAAGAAGTTTTATTAATAGCTAGTAGGCTAAATCTATAGAAATATAAATAAATATAAACTATATACTATTATTTATAAAGTACTTACTTATATTTTTATTAAAGACTAAAATATTAATTTTTTAGTTTTAAATTAATACTATAAAGTTTTAATTCTATTTTAATTAATTAAATTAAATAGATTAAAAAGGGTTTATTTAATTTACTTATAATTAATAGGGTTTATAAGGAAAATTATAAAGTATATATAATATAACTATAAGGGTTATAATATAATCTCTTCTTTTCTTTAGGTTTTATTCTTAAGACTATACTTACTTATATTTTTATTAATCTTATATTTATATATATTAACTTAAACTTATTTTTATTTATATATATTCTATTAATTATTATATTAAGTTAAGTTTTTAAAAAGAAATATATAAAAACTTTTAAATTTAATACTTTTATATAATATATTTATAATTTTAATAATTATATTATATTATATTTTTAATATTTCTATTATAATCTTTTTTATAAGGCTAAAAATAAAAAATTAAACTGCTATAGGAATTATATAGATATTAAGGTAATTTATAATAGCTTTAATATTATAACTTTTTATAGGTTAATATTTTTATATTTTCTATTTAACTGCTAATTTTCCTTATAGTTTTAAAGAATATAAAAAAGTATAAAAAGTTAAAAGAAAATAAGTAAAAAGCTAAAGAGGCTCTTAAAGAAACTATAGCTTATTTAGTTTATATTTATAAGATAAAATATTACCTTAAAGAATAAAGTAATAAATTATTTTTTTATAAGATACAGTCTTTAAAGAAATAAGGTAGTTTCTTTATTAATTAAATAGAGTTATTTATAGTATTTAAGGTTTAATTTTATAGTATTATAAATATAATTAATTAAAATTCTATTTTTATAAATATTCCTTTTTTTAATTCTTTTATTATTATTAATAAAAATTCTTTAGAAGTTATTAGGCATTAATAAGGTATTTTAGTAGTTTTTAAGTATTTTTATTTTTTAGGTAGTTTTTCTATTTTATTAAGTATTCCCTTTAATTATTATTTTTATATATATTTTAAATAGCTTTTATTTTATAGATTTTTAGTTTTATAATTTCTTATAGCTTATTGCCAGTTTTAATTTATATTATATTAGTGTTGCGGCCTTCCTTATCGGGTTTAGCGCCGCCCCCTTCCGCATGAAATGCTCCTCCCCGCCCTTCCTCGCCTCTAGCCTCATTGTGATATAATCCCGACCATCTATTCCTGTACTTTCCCTCTCTTCCTTCCTCTTTTTCCATCTCAACCATCTCAACCACCTTCCCCCCTCTCACCTCCCGCTCTCCCTCTCTCTTCTGGGCCTCCCCTTTCACCTCCCTCTTTGTGCCCGTGCGCCCGCGTCGCGTGTATGCAGCGGGCATGCCGACTCGAGCGTGCCACCTCCGCTCGCATCCTCGTTGTCCTTGTCCCTATCCCTCCCACGCCGTTTTGGCCCCTTGTGTTCTTGGTGGAACAAGGAGAAAAGTCTTTCTTCGCACCGCTGATGCTCGTGCAGGCCGGTTGCGCCCTTTGCCGAGCCCACTGTCATATTGCGTGATCCCTTCGCTGGATGGATGCCAATAAAGTGGCCCGTCTTGGCTGCCTAGTCGTTGATTGTGGTGAGGCGGTGATGGACAATTCTTCGGTCTAAGCGTTGCTTTTTTCAATCGTGGTGCTCGTCATTCGAGCGCCGTGAGCGAGGCCCTGCTGCCAATGACACGTCAGCCTCATCCGTACCGGATATGTGCGAAAGAGGAAATCGCCGACCATATAGGTATCAACTTTACCGCCCCTTACCACACTATCACAAGCGTGGGTAACGCCAGCTTATCCAGTCTCGTCGCAAGGAGCCTACATACGCGAAACAGTAAAGGGGGCGGTGAGGCGCAAGGAATCGGACCGGCTGTCAGGAGGGCTCTACTATACCATCATCAGTTGAATGCCTCGACAGCCCTCTTCACCCATAAAGCGTATATGGACTGTAAGGGTCGTCATAGCCCTGGTATGGAGATCCATAATCCGGACTTGAGGGTAGAGTTCAGAGGATATCCTACCCCGGAGGGACGAAGCTTCTGGCAGGTGATTTGGGAAGTGTAGACGTTCGTGGCACTCTTTCATGCGAAAGTGCCACCAAAGCCTTACACCGACAAGGACTGCATAAATCGCTCAGGCAGGGATCAAAAGCCTTAACGCAGGATATTCTCAAACAACCTGGTTAACGACGCGATCCCGTACTGGGCATGCCTGGATGTGTGACGCGTTAAATGCTGGTCTGGGGGCTGACGAACAGCCTGCAGCGGACGCGGCATTGTGCCTGACTTTGAAGATTGCGCTCACATGTCATGGGGCGGTTGTTCAGCAGGAGTATTTAAGGTCGACACGCCCCGTCTTGACAGCCGTTCCGATTCCTAGCTAGCGCCCACACAATTCATTCCCCTCGATTTTTGTCTGTGTTTTTGAATAAGGAGTTAATACATCTCTCACTTTTCGCATCATGCTCGCCACTTCAAGACAGGAGAAGCATGCCAATATCAATCTTGATCGTGCTATCTTCTTCTCACCCAACACCCTCAAACATTCCCAATCCACCACTCTAAGACACTTACCCTTCTCACAACTCCCTCCATCATCCCCAGTTCCCGCTTCACAATCCCCACGACCTGCACAATATCTGTCACGCTCTGCCAGGCCACTTCTTCCCCCCAAACCCCCTACGCTGCCACCAAAGCCGAATCGCACCTCCTATCCTCAGTCTCTTGCAAACACTGCTCATCTCCCGCCTATTCCTCTCCCTCAGAGTCTGAAAGCTGCATCACCAACACCACCTTTTCGGCAGGGTGAATTTGAGAGAATAACGCATGGGTCGCTGCCAACACCAGACTTCAGTTCGCTTACCCATGCTACCAAAGCGGAAACTTTAGCAGACCGAGTGCCTACGCTACTACCCACAGCCGAGTCGCCAATCAACCACCATGGTGCAGGGGATCTAAATGTTGGGTTCTCCCCTCAACACGTACGTCTTCGTACCGGTGATTCACCCGATTCTACACGGCATGGCTCGGACGCGAGGCAAAGACAGACTAGTGAGTTTAGTAGAGTTTGGCTTCTCAGTTCGAGGAAGGAGTAGGGTTAACGGAACAAGCAGTCGGCCAACCCCCATGTATCACTGGGAATGATCAGAGCAACCTGAATAAGGACACCGGCGTTGCCAATGTCTCCAAATCACCAACTCTCTCATCCCCATATCACGCAGCATGGAACCAAGCATCAACTAGTTTTGGCGACACCTTATCGCCTGGGGATCCATTGTTATCCTGCTCATCTACACAAGCTAAAATCCCGGAGACCAAAAGGCCAAATACGTCGATCTTGGAAAACCTTGACATAAACCCAGGCCAACCATCAGAAGACTATGGCCAATCTATGCAGCATTTTTCAACTACACAAAGTCAGCTCAGTACTTTGCCCAGTACTTTGCTTTCGAGGATAGACACGACGGTTAGCATCAGGCATCCTCGTGTCAAAGTCGCAGCGAGCCAAGATAAACAATCCACTGTGTCGTACTATAGCCGCAAGATTAATGACGCCCCTTCCGAAGCTCGCAAGAATATTTCCAAACGGACATTGTCGTCGCTTGAGGGGAGTACCAATACGGCGGTAAACAAAAGTCCTACTCCTCATTGTCTCCTTGCATGTCCAGACAGCGATTATGATGAGCGTATCCAATTTCGAAAGCGTTGCCAGTCCGTTGCTGCTATTGACGCATATGACAGCGACAGGGAAGCCGTACGAGGGGAGCTGAAGCATGCAATGCGGTCGAGTTGCCCGCCGCGATGTCCCGAAGAGGGTGACGGCAACATCTTTGGCGATCTACGTCAGTCCAATGAGACCCAGCAACCGTGCGCTTACTTCGAGGAATTCCCTATACATCAAGCCATGCTCAAATGCGTTCGAATTGGAGACGAAACCACGTTTTGTGTGACTGGATTCTGTGAAGAGATTTCACATCCTTGCCTTGCCCCAGATGCGACCGACTCCGTACGAATCGAGCTGAGTTCAGCTACCTTTGAGATGAGATCTAGAGGCGCTAGTAAGCGACAGAAATTGTCTCCGCGCAAACAGCAACCAAGCAGCCTATCTACAAATAGGTCAAGAAAAAGCTGGACTTCAGCCGAAGATAGGACGATAATGATCTTAAAGCAAGCCGGTAAGGGATGGCCCGAGATTGCCGCAGCCCTACCGGAACGTACCGAAGCAGCTGTCCGGGCTCGGTACTTTGGCAAATTGGCGAAAGTCACTGGACCAACTATCGAAGATCAAGACGAATTTGAGGTCGAAGCGTTGCTAGCTCGGCGGAAAGGATCAAGGACTGAATACCTCGTTCAATGGAAAGGCTATCCTGATGAAGAGAATTCCTGGGTAGCACAAGACGACATTAGTACCGAGCTGGTGATTGAGTATGAAAGGAATCACGCAATACATGGCGGCCTTTTCAGTGGGATCAGTCTGTTAAAGCAAGATCGCCGTGGCGGCGACGATAACAAGTACCTCGTGCAGTTCCGGGGAAGGCCGAGCGAAGAAAACATGTGGGTTTGTAATTCCGAGGTAAGTGGCAAGTTGATCGATGAATTCAACAAATTACATAGGGAAGGCTGAGAAGGGATGAGGGTCATCTCTAAGTGACCTTTTTCGCCCACTCAATGACTGTATTTCTTTATATTATTGTTCCATACCACTTCTTCACAGCGGCGAGAACTCTTGGTTTACATTTCAGATATTAGCTCAATTCATGATCAAAATCACCCGTGAATACCTCTATCGAGCAGGTCTCCCAAATATGTTGAGAAAAAAGAAGAAACCATTACCATGCAGCCAAGGTGCTTTCCACTTCATTAGCAAGAGCTAGCTATTTTCTTCTGGGAGGCAACATTAGAGATAGAGTATTTGCATTGCTCAAAGTGAGGTTTTCAGTTTAGTATCTGACAAGGCCATTCGCAGAGACTAGAACTCTAGATACCCTCCTCGAAGGGATAACAATTTCCATTCCCTCCATCATAGGTCCAACCCAACAGCGAAGAGTCCTTAAAAGCTTATCAATATTTCCGTATACGGTGGTGACTCCAACAACGACGGTCATTAACGGGGGCTATCTTATACTTGGTGCTTTTGCCTACACAACTACATCATCGATCCAACTGCAGGGCTGGCAGATTAATAAGAGGTCTTTCCCGGGCAGTCAGTAAGCAACGCCATATCAGCGGTTTTGACATATCTAAAACTAACTGGAGGGTCTGACCTAAGCCCGATGGACGAGCTCGACGACGTTCTCATCGACATTTGCTTTCCGTTCCTCCCTCTTCTTTTTCAGCAGTTAATTGACTTCGGCTATGTAACTGGTCGAGGGTAGGCAATTTAATGAACCTACCGATAATCGAACATCCAAATGTGCAATAGGAAGTTCAGCAGCTATTGTTAATGGTAGGGCGCTTACCTGTACCATACCATATAGAACTGTACCAGCGGGGAAGTTGTATTGACCGTTTCAATTACCGCGTCAGCCGTCGGCAGAAAGTATTTAAATGCCAGAAAAGCTTACGGTACTGTATGTACCATTATGCAGTATTAATTCATAGCTAGGCAAATTATTCACGTACCCTTTGCTGACATCTTATCAGTAAGAACCTATTTAGTGCTTACATACAGGACAGTACATTAAATGCTTACTGTAGGCAGCGCACTACAGGGCTGACAAGCACAGTCGTTATCGATTCCATCTTAGGATTAGCCTACGCTGAAAGCATGCTTACCCTAAAGCCGAACACGACATTCAGACAACTCTGACGTGCTGAAATATCGGTTGTGAGATGCTGAATAGGCCCGCTCGAAATTAGAGGCCGCTTTTCCTAATTAAACAAATGCAAGGTAAGCTTTTGCGTACAAACCGAACCGTAGCCCATGGGAATTTATCCAGAATATTTCTTAGATTTCTGGCTCGGAATCACTTCAAAGAAAAGCCAAATTAGAGCGCGTGACCGACCTCTTCGCGGCGTCATTATGGATAAGCATTTGACAACGAAGATCAATATTTCCCTTTGGTTGACTTCTATTGTGAATGTAGAAGGATGATGACATCAGTACACTTGGATCCATAATCAGCCGCTGTTGAGATTATGGCATACGTTTGGACATATTTTTGGCATCTTTAGTCAATATACAGTGTAAAAGTCACAGTGGCCACGGCTGTGACCCGTGCGCGAAAGCTTACCTTACATTTATCTTGATTAGGCAAAGCGGCCTCTAATTTCGGCCGAGACTGTTTTCTATTGCACACATGGATCAGTGGATGGATATGACTACCGAGAAGATGAGGGTGTTCTCCATTAGGACTATACTATGCAATAGCACAGAGTATTTGACATGGCCATACTTATTGGCTATGTGGCTATTAAGTCTGCCATCTATTGCTTTAGGATGACTAAACCGTACTTCCCGTCGTCTATTACTGTACATATCGACATAGCGATATGTATATTAAGAGATACGCTTATTCTTAATACCCTGCATACAGTAGATCACAAGACGAAATATGCCGACTTTCTTGCTTATGTAAGCGGCCATTTTGGATGACTGTAAGCAAGGAGGCAGGAGAAGCAACTACAGTAACGCGGAAGCACTATACTTAGATGATCCGTGCTTAGAAACATTTTGTAAAAAGCCTGGGCGGCTTTCATGAAGACTCTGAGAACGGATCAATTATGGCTAGTGTGGCTGGGTTAAGTGCATCTAGGCCAAGCCATTGTCGCTTACTATCATCCAAAATGGCCACTTATGTTCACAAGAAAGTCTACATATTTCAATTCATACAGTAAATACTCTACTGTACGGTATGCATGCATCCAGAATAAGTGTATCTCTTGTTCCAACATAGTCTATCGCTATGCTACTATGCAGTACTCTACGGTATCATTATACAGTATCCAGAACGTTAATTCATAACTGGGCAAATTAGTCACGTACTGTACCCTTTTCTGAACTCATCAGTAAGAAACTATAAATATAGTGCTTATGTACCTACTGGAAGTACAACGAAAACTTACTGTAGGCAGTGCACTGTTTACTGTTTCATTACATTGTAATCGATATTAGTGAGCAATTGTTAAAACTGAACTTGTAGAGTATGAGTAGAGCGTTTCTCCAGTGATATCATTATTAGAAGTATAGCCTTTTGTCAAGTTTTCTTTGAAACATGGGTTTCAGGTCATTTCTCTGCCGGGCAGAACCATCTAATATGACGTGTAAAAGGATAGTCTTCAAGAACGACTCATGGCTCATACGGATGGATCAACTCGGCTTGCTAACGAGCTTTGTTGGGTTAGACGTTGAACGGCCAAAAGCCATGAAACAAAAAGTCATCTCGCTTGCTATTGCCGCAGAAAATGCGCTTCGAGAAAACCGAGATTTGTTTTTCAAATCTTTGAACAAAAGTCATCGTGATGAGTTCACAAAGGAGATCAAAGTTGAGAAACACAACCTTGTTTTGAATTATTCAGCGTTCTATCAAGAAGAAGTGATTATACTCAAGGACCCTAGACTGTTGATCAATAACGATGGAGATCCTTATACGGCAATCCAATATCTTGGAAGTCACAAGATTTGGCGGCTTAGCCTACAGGGGTTCCTGGGAAGTTATGAAGACCGTTCTCAATTGCTGGAAAGTATCGAGCAGGGATTTTCAATAGAGGTTTATCTAAAGACGGGGGAGTCTGTCCGCCAGGATTTCCGAACACCGGGGCCTCTGATGACATGGACGGCTATTTTTGGCTCTTCACCGTTAACAAACCTATAACTTTACCTAGTGACATATCTACTATATAGAAATAGTCTATATAAGTTGTTAGTTAGTGCGTGTTTTATCCCATAATTCCAGTACCTGGCAAGTTCGTGATGAAGTATGGATGGATGGACGGACTGAAAGGGATTACCAGTATCCTGATTCCTGAATGCAGCGGCAGCAATTCCACGGCATGTCGAGAATTAGCACCGCTGACAGCTTTGCCTGCCTACAAATTGAACCAAAGTACGTTGGCTTCATGGGGGCTCACTACGTGTTACTGTATGTCCCTTTATCGAAGAGGGAGATCTAGGTAGTCCTTTTTAGGAAGCTCTAGACTTTTCCATTTGATTTGGCTATCATTGAAGAAAGCAGTTTATATACACAGCAATTTTCATCACTGCCATCTTCCCTAAAAATGACGCTCATAATCGCTAATGTTTCGACCCGCGCTACCATATATACTGGATGTGACAATGAGAGCTCTCTTTGTCCTGGAGGAATGTACTTACGTCTGAAATTTCGGTGACCATCGGGCCAGCCGAATTGGTCCTTTTGGTAGGGCAATTCCATATTGAATCGGTATAGTATGTAACAAGCACTTCTTTGGAAGAAAATCTAAAACCAGCAGCATTGCTAATTCGCTTGAGTCATGTGTACTAACTAGCTAGTGTGACATCAGCGTTTTCTCTTTGTATGGCGCCTTGACTGCAGTTCATCAGTATCGAGGGCAACCTTCTTCAAAGCATTGAACCGAACCCCCAACTCATTTTATGTGGCCTCGAGCCTCTGAATCTGTGTGTCAAAATCACAATAGCCTCATTTCTCAAGCTTCGCGATGGGAGTGTTCTGCGTTGCCATTTCTCCATTACAACGTTGGAGTTCGCAAGACAGATCGTAGGTCCTGCCTTCACCGAGGGGCTCCCGACATAATTTGTCTAAATCTTGTCGGCATGTAGATACCAATAAGCCGGCGGTAGTACGGTAGGTCGAACGCGCCTTAATGGAAAGATCATGCCAAGTCCTGTTCACTAGGTAGCTTCGCGCTAGGATTCTTTGTTTATTTGATAGACCTATGGTTTCAGCATACAGAACAAGCTGAGACGAAAGATACTTGCATAGTTTTGGACCTGTTTTTAGTGTTTTCGAAGTTGATGCGATCGTGTTCTTGCCAGCATCAATGATTTCGTTAGGCGTCAGGGTGGTTGCAATTGCAAACACGGTGTGTGGCCAAAACAAGGGAAGAATCCAACTTTGTAAATGCATTTTATCCTCAGTGTTTTGCCGAGCTTCCTACTTGCTCCTAGTGTAGATTTGATTTCTATAGTCCAAAACTGGCTCACGTGTATCAAGCCTTAACAGTCTATCCTGCCGGGGCCGGGGATCTGGTTTCGACTTTGTTGCTATGCTCGACTTTTTTGTTTGCTATCTCTATAGAATGATCGACGTATTTATCAAAGATACATTCTCATTTAGTAAAAGCTCTAAGGAAAATGAGCTGGCTAATAGGAGGGCAGTACCGAGTCTTCATTGATCTTTCCTTTAGGGCCGTTAGCATTCATCCCTGGCTCTTTCCATTGTATCCTGGGAGATAGCACATAACAAGATAATGAGGACTCGGTCATCGGCATCTCAAGGGTTGTACATGTATATTGTAAATTAACAATATTCTTGCCCTAGCATATTATCTTAGTCACATTCATCTTAATTGATATCATTAATTTATCTGGCAGTCTGATGTTTATTATGTAAGACTGGATGAATTAAGAAATAAATAGAGAATATAATTCCATCTTATATCCTCCGAGATTCTGAACGTAATTCAAGCTCTGATACCCACTCCGCGATCTCCTTGATGGCGGCCTGAGGACTGTCCCGATATTTTGCCTTGAGTAAGTACTGCTGAATTTCGGCCGGGGAAATATGAAACTCTGGGAAATTGCCTGCAAACTCTACTGCCATCGAATCTAGATCTCCAAGGCCAGTTAGTCCATAGTGGGTTTTGAACAGCTGTTGTGCCTGAGATCTGGAGGCGTTCGTCAAATGCACTTCGTAATCAACACGGCCAGGTCGGATAATCGCTCCATCAAGCAAATCCCTACGATTGGTTGATATGATTAATATATGACCCTCTGGGGCAGCGAACCCGTCCGTGGCGTTAAGATATCCACTCAGCGTAATCCCATGCTCGGAACCCGTTGGGTTCCGGACTAGGCCTGCAGAATCAATGTCCTCGATCAGCAAAATCCCTCGCTGGGGCATATTTGTAGTCAAGGAAACAAGAGATTCGTCAGTCAATGCCTTATCACACAGCCTAAGGCAGAAAATTGGAAGCTCAAACACGCTTGCTATAACGTGAACAAGACTCGTCTTTCCCGTTCCTTGAGGCCCGTGAAATAGATATCCTCGTCTGTAGGGGATTCCTTTCGTGTGGTAGTGCTCCATGGCGTCGGCTCGGAGGTACTCGTTGATATCATCAAGTGTGTTGCTTAGTATTTTAGAATCTATCGCGAGCGTTTCTGCCGGTCGAGATGCGCGAAGGGCAAGTCTAGTCCACTCTGGCGATGGGGACTGATACCTAGGGTGCCACACACTGGTCTTATCCCTCTCATGTTTGAAAACTATATCCATTGAAGTTTGGAGAACCTTCCTGATGGGTTCTTATTCAGTATTAGTGTTGTAATTCCTTTGTGGTAGGCGCTAGGTTACCTGCTGAGTTCCCAAAACAAGACAAGGTGTACTCTATACGATTGCTTTGTGCAGCATTATAATATTCGGTAACCCTACGCCCTTGAATTCGGAATATTTTACCGTCTTTCCAGAACCACGATGACGATAGAGGGTAGAATACTATTTTCTATGCTTGTAAGCAAGAAGTCCGTTTGTATGCCATCGAAGGTGCCACTCACTCTCATTGACGACCACGTGAAAGCGATGTATTTGCCAGATTTTGAATTTCCAGTTTGAAGCTCATTACGCGATATTCTATTGAGCATCGCAATAGTCTCCCTGCTCCAGGATGCATTTTCAGTTGATAGGTACTCAGCAGCACGCACAAGATCGCCAGGAGAAATCTCAACGGCGATCATCAGGTAGCCGCACATAAAGCACACTGCCTTATAGGCGATCCAAGGAGCGAGGAGTAAAGTAACTGTGACAACGGGACTGAAACCAAGCGACGTGAAATAACCGGGAAATTGGCGAAGGGCTGGGACAAAGACGCCGAGGCCAATAGAGTTGAGTAAAAGACTCAATACCTCCCCTTCCTCTGTCATCGATACCATCGTAGAGAGTGTTTTAAGTAAGTGATGAGAAACTTGGTTGATAATGTTTTTTCAACTGTGGAAGAAAAGACATAGTTTATCGGTTAAAGTTGAAGACGTTCTCTCGCCCCCTCTTTCACTTTTCCAATTAAAACAACCATTCCTTCTGTTCATTCGATCAGGTGGGCTACAACCTCCACAATCTTGGTCATTAGGCCGAAATTTGTAATCTCTTAATGAGGTATGATCATTGAACGCCTAATCACTGGCATGATGCCTATTGGGAGCATCATCAGAAACACACACTGATTAGCCCGTGAAGAAATGATATACGTCCGCGATCCATTTTGTAATCTGATCAGGCTGAATGAATAGCCAGAAGGTAAGTTTTAGTGAGCACAAGAAATCTGGCTTCTATTGGAACGGGCGGTTCAGCGGGTGAAGGAATGTAGAAGAAAAAGAATAAGCGTAGGGCTGGTGTTTAACGGGTTTAAGTAAGAGCAGAAAAGCTTGTTACATTAAGGAATAGAACTTCTGGTAGCCAGATTTTCATTTCATTATTACCAGCAGCGATTAAGGCCATATAATACCATCGAGGACTATATGCCCGCGGGTTGAGATAGTCAGACCCCGGATCTGATTCCCAATCTTATATAAGCGCAATGTACTCAAAAACGATGATGTATCTCCCGTCCATCCTGATGTTTCACTAATATTTGCTTCCAAGTCTATCGTAGTTGTCGATTCAAGCGGCTTCATAGTGGTGGGAAACCTTTGGAACACGCAGAAAAGTTGCTGACCGAAGGCTTGAAACTCCGCCACTTCTCCTAACGCCATTGGCGGAACCTTCCAGGTTTCCCCACAGGCCCTATATATGTTCGTGGCGAGGCTCTTCCATGTTTTCGGTAGGCTTATTATTGTTTTGGCGTTAGAAAAGCTCTGCGCCATCTTATTGAATGCTTCATGCATTGAGAAGAGCTTCGCAACAAGTCGATAATACTGACGCTCATTTCCCTCAAGCTCCACAGACGAAATAAAGGCGATGAGCCCAAAGACGAGAATTGCCAGCTCGAGGTCGCGCACGTATGCATCTAGCTTCAGGCACGCAACGTACTGAGTTTGTTCAAAGCTGTCGTCTAGCTCTTCTCTTCTGCTTGCTCATCAGATTTCTGATTCAGAGTTTAGGAGGGGGAGCTTACCTCGCCGCGTCTCGTTTCGCTTTGAGTTCCTGTATCTTCTTTGCCAGAGGAATAAAAATAAAGTAGGATGTGGATCCCATGAAAAAGAGAACAGCTATCACAATGAAAAATGCAAGCCACCAAGGCAGCAGGATGTTCAAAGCTTCACCGATTGCCACTGCTGTAGGCAATGCCTTTAACACAATCCCCTTCAAAACGGTATCTACAGAGAGTGACTTTGCGGCAGCTTGCGATGTTAACGCCTTTCCCTGGATTAAACAAAAATATGCCACATTTTCCAGTGCTGGCTGTAGATGACGCCAACATCCGGCCTGTAGATGGTCGCAAATGAACGGGAGAAAGAATCTCCAGACGGAAAATAACTTATCGAAGTGATTGCCAAAAATAGAATCAAGAGATTTGAAAATCACATGATCAAACAAAGGGAGTATTCCTAGCATGATACAAGCCAAAAGCTTAACAAAGAAAGGTAAGGAATAACGGAAATGATCCGTGCCGCGAACAGGACCAGCCAAAAGAGATGTTTCTTCATTCATGATATTCGATGATATGTGGTGAAAGGATGCCATGGAAAGCATGGCGGCGATCCTCTCTATTTATCTACATATTATACAAGCTGGTACGCGGAGCATGCCCTACTATCCAACATTTTTGGATAATTGAGGAGACCATGACATCCCTGCAGTTTACCGATTCATATCCAATCGTAGGTTGACCTCCCTAATCTGGTGCGCCACCGTGACGTCTTCCGTTTATGCCTCAATCACCTTCAGAGTCAACTTTTGGGCCAATACCAGCCGGCCCAATGAATCTTTTCCTGTGTGGAATTGACACATACGATCTGCCGTGTCGAGTTTGAGGTTCTATCATGAGTCTAAACCTATTTTGCGATTTACTGGAAGCGTGAGGAATTCCTTCCTAGTACAATGACAACGACATAGAGGGTATATACGCTCAGCGTACGTAGATTCTTAGAGTGTCTCGAATGTGCTCCCTCCATATGACCTTTTTCGATCGGGAATATTCCTTGCTCTTTACTAGCTCTACTTCCAAACCTTCGTAGAACTAACATCGAGTTATACATTAGGTGGACTTGTTCAACATTCTGAAGTAGACGCCTTCAAGTTTCAGCAGTTCATCATGAGTACCCTCTTCGGCAACTTCGCCATAACCTTCTTCTGAAAGTCTGAAAACGACAATATGATCGGCGTTCTTTATTGTAGAGAGACGGTGCCTAAATGAAGAGTCAGTATTTCTCCTTCGTCGTGGAACAGAGGATGACTTGCGTGTTGATGACAACCGTTTTGGACTTGTCGAGCTCTTTGACAGCCTCCTTGATGATCCCTTCCAACTCGACGTCTTGAGAGCTTGTAGGCTCATCCAATAAAATTAGATCGCCCTGGTGTGCGAACACACGCGAAAGTGCTAGTCGTTGCTTCTGTCCTCCGGACAGTGGACTATGAAAAGTTTAAAAGGTTAGTACAGTTGGTTCTTGGTGTGTTCAAAAGATGGAAGTAGTCTGACTTACTATCCTCCCTGGCCTAACATGGTGCTGTATTGTTGTGGTAGTTTCATGATGTCCTCATGAATTCCTGCTTTCTTACAAGCCTCTTGGGCTTCTTCTTCAGAGATTCCCTGACAGTTGAGCCGGATGTTACCGTAGACGCTCTTCTCAAATATGTGGGGACTCTGCTCCAGGACAGCAGTGTGCTCTAAAAGTCTACAGTTTATCTCAAGTATAAGTGGTAGGCTTCGCGTAGCTAAGAGGGACTCAACTCACTTTTCCATTTCCACGTCTTTGAGGTCTTGGCCATTTCGCTCAATATTTCCACTCACAGGGTCATATTGCCGTAATAGTAGGTTAAAAATAGTTGTTTTCCCGGCACCAGACCGGCCGACAAGCGCTGTGGTCTTCCCTGGCTGGAATGTTAGATTCAGGTCCCTCAGCACATACCTATCTGGTATATAGCTAAAGGAAACATTTCTAAATCTTATACCAGCCCCAGTCAGTCCGCTTGTCCCGTCTTGAAGTTTGGGTACGATCTCAAGCATGCGGCGAAGTCGGTCTGCTGCCACGAACTTATCGAATACATTCTGGAAGCCATTGGAAAAGAACTGGATCGGATTCTCCAAGTGCTTCGAATATAAGTGGAATAAAATAGCTCGCGGTAATGCTTCCTCCAAGCTGCTGCTGCTGATAAGGAGGAAAATCATGTTACCGCTTCCGGTAATAGTACTCAGTAGACCTAGACCCATGTTCCAGTACGCGGCATAACTATAGCTGCTAAACAGTGACGTGCTCTCGGCATGCGTGGCTTCTGTGTACGTCTCGACTTCATGGCCAATTTGTCCGTGAGAGTAAATGCTGTGCCAGAATTGCAAAGCAGTCTGTCCTATTTGTCTTGCTTTTATGATGCAGGCGGCATGCAGGTCGAATATGGGCACTGCGCCCCGCTTCCCACGAAGGGTAACGATGACTCCGATGGCTATTGAGAAGGTTTGCAGGAGCCATATTTGGGGGCCAAGCTTCCACCATATAATGGCGCTGGCCATGGCCAGTTCCAAGATCTGCGCGGGCGATTCATAGAACACGAAATCAAAACATTCGCAAACACTGGTGCCCATCGTGGCTGCGGTGTTCATGATGATAGGATTGTTGGCAGAATGGAAGGCTGCCTCTTGTCGCATTAATCCTTTGAAGGCCTTAACCTTCACATCCGCGTTTCGCTCAAGTTCAAAACGTTTCCAGAAGAGCATTCGCAGACAACGAAGGCCATTCCATCCGCCAAACCAAGATAACAGTTCATAGGACACCCATATTAGAATAGCCTTATAGACATGGAGCTGCTCTAGCAGAGTGCTGAAAAAGTAGGCGAAGAGGAGGGGTGCGGTAAGATTGCATACCACCTCACAAAGCCTCAGTGGAATAGCTGACAAGGCGCAGAACTTTTTCCACCTCCATGGCATATCCCTCGGCCAAACCCAGCTGCTGAAAACCCAGAACTTTTTCATCCACGGCCAATACCCTCCGGCCTCATCGATGGCGTCTTCGATGCTTTGGTTCACTATAGCCAGTTCCGGCTCTTGCTGTTCCAGGTCTCTGTTCTGGTCGACATCGTCGGTACCCGCGCTATTACCGATATCGAAATAACGGCCACGATCAGGATACATATATACCGGGAAGAGCAAGATAACGTGGGAAAGTCGTAAACATATTGTCGATAGCTTAAACGCGAAAGTCTGAGAGTGATGGGCTTGTGAAAGGTCTATGACACCAAGTACGTCAAAGAGGGCCATGAATACCCAGGACAGTAGATAGGTCCTTTGCCCCAGTCTTAGAGTCTTCCTCTCTCTATCTGTAACAGGCCAAACATGACTCGTCTCTGCCGCTAGTGAGAGTGTATATGTGACATTCGCGAAGAGCCTCAGGGCTGGAGGCATTCCGCCAGCATAGAAGAATTCAACGACCAAGTTGAGAATGCTGATAATAAGATTGACAAATAAGAGATAGGCGATTGTTTTCAAATTTCGCCAGCATCTTTCAGCTGGCTCAAATTGGGACGCCAGGACACACAGCCCTAGCGCTGCGGCAAAAACGGCCTGGAATATTGAAGTAACGAGTTGGATGTCCGGCATGGTTTCTGAACAAAGAGGGATCTTCAAGAATGGTGTCTGCGTATGTGAATAAAGTGGCAATAAATGTAGACAGTTGGAATACACAGTGAGAAAGGGGGGGGCGCCTGGTATTTTATACTTACGGCTAGAAAGGTCTGGGCATGGTAGCTCGGATGAAGCTGCAACTGCCCCTAGCAGAGTTAAAACAAGTTTCGGCTCCCCCAGCAGAGCTTATCTTGGTGTACCGTATCTTTATTAACCATGTACATGATAGGAGCGAGAGCATCACTACCTTTACGCCAGGCTCATATACCACCGAAGTAAATAACATTAGATTGTATTTTTGCTTTCATTTACAGAACACTGCTAAGACATTGATTTTCAGACAAGAAACGCTTCTGCAAAATGAGATGTTATTCATCAATCCGACGCCTTAGTAAGTTGCAGCTCATCAAACCCCAGCAGTAATATGAGACGCTTTCTTTCCAAACTCTGAACAGTCCCTAAATGTTCTTCAACCTTCTGAAGAAATTCCTTGTAGCTTTGTGCACATTGTAAAAGCTTTGGGCAAACTTCTTGTTGAGCTTCATGAGAGAGGGTATGGTAAATAGAAACCGCTTTATAATAGACATATGCGTAATAATGCACATATTCTAAGTAAGCAGTAGGGTAAATTACTTCCTTGGGCGCCGGATGCGTAGGTTTCAAGGCTTCGAATGAACGAAGCATTGCGAGCAGGGGCCCAGATGCGGCAGGTGGATCAGGCAGATTGGATATTTGAACTTTGAGATCGATCCATGACCATTTCTTAAGAAGGATTTCCACAGCTTGTCTGCCATATTTCTCTTGGACTATCCCCAGATTCAAGTGAACCAAAGGTAATAAATTGGGTCTTCTGCCCGTGAAAATTGGGAATTGGAAGCTGTAAGCCGTTAGCTAATGCATTACTTTCATGTCTTAGCCATGATTCTTCGTACTTAGAGAAGTCCCAGCTCGTCAGAATTAAATCGCAGAATTCGTCAGCTGGAAGCCTGTCTTGAAGTCCATCCAAGCCACCAAGCGCACTGCAATGTTAGCTAAATCTTGATTCAAAGAATATTACTTACCAAAGGGTGCCATTGAATATATTTGTTGCCTCCGTAAAGCAATCTGAGGCTATCGTGGTGCTGCCATTATACTCGTAGCAAAGTGCGGCAAGCAATAACGCACGAACGACAGGAAGAGTCGGTGTGCTTAGTTCGATTTTTATCCGAGTATTTGTCATCCAGCAATCCAATTGCTCGATATGGTTCCCGGCGTGACTTTGAGAGCTTAGCTCTTTCAAAGATTTATCCAAAGAGATCATAACACTAAGTGCTATAACGAATGGGAGCTGCTGTAGCCGTGCGTCATCGATCTTGTGGGTATAGAGATTAAGCAAATTATCCAGGTCTGGTATGGGGAAAATGTGGCAAAGATTCTGTTTGTAATTCTTAATTGAAGACTCTATAAATTCCAATCGAATTGATGCGTTTTCCATTTTTGTGTACTGTATGTAATTACGAATGTCCAGCAGGATAGCCAGTAAGCTGCTTTTAAATGCTTAGGTTGAGGCTCTGGGACCCAATAAAGATATAAAAAATTTGGCTCATAAGCGAGGAGCCAACATGAACCCAAAGAAAGAACCCTCGAATATTGTGGCTTGCTGTGCCGCTTTGCAGGCGCGTAAGACTGTCACTACTTCAATAGCGGTCAACAGCTAAACAAGGGCCAGAAGGCGGTGTCATGGTTGAATCGCTACCTACAGACAACTGACAGCTTCGTTTGGCAGAGAAAAGGGGCAACAAGACGATTGCGGGGAACCGAAGTGACAGGGTTCGACCAAGCCAGTAGTCAATCGTTTTGGTCTGTGTATTTTGAATTCGAAGCTTGTTAATCAAATAACGATAAGTGCTGGAGCGGGGATTGTTTCAATCTTTCCATGAACCGGGTTCAATGGCGGCATCAAGTCGGTACTACCTGAGGTGGGTTCCCCTGTAACACCAGTGCAGACAAGGAGGCAATTCACAGGAAATGAAAATCACTGATCGGCAATGTCGGCAATTTGATCATTACACCGCTTTGTTGATTCATGTAACGACCAGACAATGTTGTGTGATTGTGATTAACCGTGCAGTGCTCATTGCTGACTCTATAATACTATGAAACCCAAGAAGAAGTTCAAAAAAACAGGAAAAGATAAGAAAGAAAGGAGGAAAGAAAGCAGAAGTGGCATCATCCTGATCGCTGCATTGGTACAGATCTCGGCCTGTCAGACGCCATCATAATGCTTGATTTTAACACATTGTCCCAATACATCTCAAGAGCTGTGTTAGCCTGTTGCATTTCAGGAATCACTCTTTTCAAACATCCAAGGATATCCATATTGCACCTCAATTCATCCCCAGATCTTTGGGGAAGGCAAGCCTTCACAAGGGAAGATCCTGTTTCTCTCCATAAGGTTGGTTGGGGCCTCGACATCTTGACAGTGATGTGTTCAGTCCGACATAATTTGGACATGCTTGGTGGCAGGCTTGTGACCCAAGATTGGAGCTCGTGTTCTGTATCTCCCGTCAGGAGTTCTTCGAACAAGCACAAAGCTGTCAATGATATCACAAGTTCTTCTGGGTTTGGTTGCTTGTTTAAAATGTGAACCACTTTGGAAAAAATCTTCTGGCCTTCTGATGAAGCCATCCAATCACGACATGTGTCGCGAGAATTTGACTTCGTTGCACAATAATAGAGAAGCATCGAGAGGCAGCTTGTGGTTTCCTTAATCCAAGGCATGTCACTTTTTGTTCTCCAACTACTGTATGTCAGTATTTCAACAGAGCCAATTTTCAAGGGTACCCATACATCGAATACTGAGCCCCCTTCACTATTTCTAGTGGGAGGTTGTTAATTAAGGAGGCTGGTAGAGTATCGTATACCATACTGGGGAACCCAATTGGTACATAGAGTACGATTCGATCCTCTGCGTTCAATTGGTTAAATTCCTGTACATCTGTACAGTGACTGTCGAATACCCTTCGAAGATTAGCCAAGTTGTCGTTCACTGATCGTTTCTCAGGGTTGAAATGGCGACTGTAGGTGGTCTCCATAGGTTTTCCGCCGGCGGCGGAGAACAACTGATGAAGTAGTACCAATGAGTCTGCGTGTTTTGCCTTCCACCGCTTGTCAGCGGTGCAAATCTTTCGAAAATTTTCATGCCATAATTCATTAGTTTGGCTATTGAGGCTCGGGGCAAGAGAAGCACAAAGTTTGAAGAAGCAATGCTGAATGTGATCCGGAGCTGCCTATATAGTGTCAATGGCTTATGTTCAAACGAAATTTGCAGAAGCTTACCTCCAACTGGCAGTAGAAGGCTGCCCAATCCTCGAAGTATACAGGGAAGCCGAGATCAAGAAGGCATTCGAAGCAAGAGTCGGCAATTGAGACGGTACAGTAGTCATGGTCGGTTGTGTCTAAGATACGTACGGAAGGGAATTGATCAACATGCAATCTCCAGAAACTGTTTTTTTGTAGGAAGCATGCCGGGACCTGGCAACGTAGCCACGCTTCGCCAACGCCCCGACGTTCTGAGAGCTTGGAAGGGATCTCTTGAATGGTCTACAAAAATGAGTGGATGTTGGAATCATTGGGCTGCGCACCTTACCGTTTCAAACTGTACCATATAGGTAATGGCGGGGGACTTTTTACTCGCATTTGCCAATGGCTGCACTTCGCTATGAGGGTAAGAAGAGGAGGTAGCGACAACCTCCACGGTGATTGCCGAAGACATTGGGTTTGACTACCGCGGCGAGGCGGGCGGGCCAGATGATCTGAGTACAACTGAGCACTGTAAGGGCGTGGCAGGTATGAGAACTAAGCTGACTAGGTAGTAATACTTTATGCAGGTGGAAGAGGCAGAGAAGGCAACCGAATGCTACTGCAGATGTGCAATTTCGCAATTTTGGGAGAGGAAGGGGCAGTGATATTTGTATTTTGAGGCCCCCTACTTGCTCGTGCAATCAACCATGCGAATCGGCGACATCAAAAACACCCAGGGATAAAATGCTCCCAAATGGGGACATGCGGTCTGGAGAGGGGCGTATGATGACTTCAATAGCGCTATAGGTTTCGGAGCTACGGCACCCCTCCCCTAGTTCCCCGGCTTGACTCCTCGCCCCCACCATGTCTCCAAAGGGGCGTGTGGTAATTCCGAAAACACATGAGGATTCGGAGATGCCGCACCCCTCCCAACTTCAAGGCTCTACCATCTAACCGCCAACATATCTCTGTGCTCCTTGCCCTTCACAAGTTTCACACGATTACACCAAAACACACCGTAATCCGCCCTTTGCGCCCTCGCCGAGACACATGGATTCACTATCAACGACATACCTGGGACATTTTCGTTCATTTCGGATAACGCGTAATGGAGACTATTACATTGTCTGGATCCTCCGCGAAATAAACGGACATTTCGTTGCTGAGAAACTCTCTGCCTCCACTAATGCGTCCCAAGATGGACGCTGTTTCGATGTTGTATCATTGGTACTCCCCTGTTGCAGCGTTGCCCCCACTGACGTTGACGGGGAGCAAGTATTCCTTCATGCGTGTTTGATATCTCGGTGAGTAGGCAGACCATTCTATAATTCTTATCTAATTATGTGCAGGTCTGTGGATCTTCCTACTACGTTGGGATCTACAGCCTGTTGCCCAAACGAGCATTCGCCATTTGCTTCATCACAGTCGTGCCCCGGGAATCTAGACGCGTTGCATCGGCCATGCATCCCGTCAAACACCACGGAACCCTGGCCAATAAGCCAAGCGTCTGATTTAACTTCTTCAAACGCCAGTGCAACGACATCTCGCCTCGCTGAGCGAAACAGGAAGCGGATGTCACCAAACGCGCCGAGTCAGCATGCGCCGATTAAAAGGAAGTTGACAGCCACGGAAGCTGCAACGCGCCTTTCTACTCAACTGTCCTCCTCCGTTAAGAATTTCTGTGAGCAGAGAATCTTGGCGAGTGATAATGATATAGCCCAAAGGCTGATACAATGCCATGAACTTCTCAAATCAAACCCCAATGAAGTGGATGATCAAGTTGAACAGTTGCAACTATGGCTGCAACAAGGCCAACAACAATCCAATCTACATTTTTCTGCCTTACAACATCTCCTCTCTTGCGTTGATCTCTATAATTGGTGGGACCGGAGCGACGAGAATACGGAGAAAACTGTTAACAAAAGGCGTTGGTTTGACACACAACTCGCACGATACAGGAACAAGCTGGCGAACGAGCTCTGTAAGACTAAAAACGGTACGAGTGACCGTCTAGGTTTGGTAACCTTGGCACCCATGACTGGTAAGTGGTTCTCCAGAAACTGCCGTATTTGCTGATCAGTTAAAGTCAAGGGACTTAAGTTCGCGCATCTGGATAAAGCAACAGACCAAAACAAAACTGAGATAATTCAACACTTCGCCTGCCTCGCTCGTCCAGAATTAGAGAAGCAGCTAAAGGATTCAAGAGTTATAAAGGCAATAAATCCTGTGAGCTTTGTCTGTTGGTTTCTGGGCAAGCCGTACGTTATGTATTCTTTCGGTTTTGTCTCTGCTAATAATACCAGGTTTAAAGATGTTTGTGAGGCTCTCTCCTTCACTGAACTCTCTTTCAACGACTGCGGCCCAAGTTCAAATATTTGGCATGAAATACAAGGTCCTAGCACGGCAGAAGTTTTTAATGGCAGCAACCTACCCTGGCCACTCCTAGTAGCCGTTAGAACTGAAGAAAGTCAGCAAAGCGGTAGTCATGAAGAGCCCATGGTCACTGGGTTAAGCTTTTCCGAAATTCTGGAAGATACAGAAGGCGCTCTAGGCTTTATGTAGATCTAAAATCCAGTTGTGTACAGCTCTTGATTAACTGTCTTCCTCTACATTGAGGGCTTGGTTCCACCCTCCTCTCCCCTGTGGCATGAAGTTTGCGACATGCACTGTCGACACCAAAAATAACTCTTGAACCTCTCCTGCTGCGTCATCTCCATCTGGAACGAAAAGTCTTTCTAACTCTTCAAGAACAATGACATCACCGACTTCCAAATTGCGCCGGGAATGAGCTGGAATGTTGGTACTCATTGAAGATGTAATACTGACTGCAACCCTCTCGGTCTGAGTAGCAGTCGTTTGAGCCTTAAGAGGATTTGGCAAAACAATTGAGAATGAGACTTCATTTCTATCCACAGAGATCTCGCAGCGTCTTAGCCGGATGATCTGAGGACCATGTTTGGTTAGTTTGTCAAGAAGAAGCCCTTTTCCCTTTGCCCACTGGAATATATCATCTCGCTATCGACCAATCAGAATAACAGTCTAAAAATTCATATTAGACATACCTTTCCCTCATAAAAACACCTGACAAGCTTCATGGCAGATTCGGGCAGAAGTGGTCTCGGAAGTCGAAATGCACCAGGCATAGCTGGAGCAGGAATCATATCCTCAAATCGAAAGATCACCTGCCTCGCACTGCGATTTAACTCCTCGTGAATGCTGTCTTCACTTCCAAGCAAGAGCATTCTGAATGGTTATGGGACGTTGACAAATGAGTACAGGTCAGAGAGAGCGGCGGGTAAGGAAGAGAAGAAGAGGGAAACAAATTCAAAAAGAGTATAATTTATATATGTATCATAAAGCCCGGTTGTTAATTACTCTTCTGGATTATGATGCCTGATGCTGTGTTTTTTCCAACCTAATGCGTCGATGGAGAGGCTGAACCTGGAAGCCAGGTGGAATTGTCTCATACTAACCTGATTCCGACCAAAGTCACGTGAGGCCAGTATGAAGAAGGGCGTGCTTACTCTTCATTTGAAGTCTTGCCAAATGAATACAATTGTGAGGGAACATATCTTATTTCTCAATCCAAAGACAAGGTACTGATCGACAAATTTCCTATTAATTATTTCATCTCCATTGGCCATAATGAAGCGGGCAGGTTCATTATATCCACCATTCCTCACCAAGTATTCTAATCCTGCTCATCATGGTTATGAGAAATTCGATTGACTCATTTGGGGTCTTACTATTTCCTATTTACTTGAACCCGACCTTCTTGTCTGATGGTTCTAGAACTTGACTAAAAGACCCTCTTGACGAGGTACTACCACCATTCGGAGGAGCTGGTGCAGGTACAGGAGGGTGAGGATGGTTGGTGCCATGAGTAGGGTCGCCTTTTTTATCGCTCTGCTCTGGCATTTTGGGAACTGGAGGAATACAACAAACGGGACTATGGTAAATAGGCGCAATAACATCAAAGGGGCATTTTTTGTACCCATTAAGTTGTTGCAGGAGATATTCGTTCCAGAATTGTTGTGATGAGGCTACCTTTTAATAGGATGGTGAGTGCTCTTATAGCTGCCAGTTGAAGTCACTACCATAAAGAGCCAGTCCTTGTGCCCAAAGGAACTATGAGACTTTTCCGCCGTTGCTGCAACCAGAGCAAGGGATATCTCGTCTCTTTCCCAAACCCTGGGCTGGGACAACATGAACACGTCAAGAACCTCTTCACATCTCGCCCCTCCCCCCGCTGTCTCATACGAGAAGGCGTCAGCTTGCGTGCACACGGGTTGGCCCTGGACTCGCTCCAGTTACATTGACCAGCAGCATCGAACCGGGCCAGGTACCTACTGAGTAAAGCGACTGTGGATAAGAGCCTCGCCATAGGATACATGGGAGTAATTCATGCAGATGGGGCGCTGGGTTCAGCCAAACTCTACCTCTCTTGGCCAACCATCAATACAACAAGCCAACTGGGCTAAGCCATTGGCCTAGCAATGCATGTAATACTACAGACTAGTCCCTCTATAGCCCAAAAGTGCTACTGGGTGTCTCTCTATCGCACGGTCTCTGTTAGATAAGGCAATCGTCCTGGTCTAGGCCAGATGGACAAGGATTAACATCACTAATTACCAGCACTTTGATCTCAAAGACGTACTAGATTTGAAGCTTGAGGCTGTTGCAATAATAAATAGGTCTAGTAAAGCAATATATAGAATTCTCTCTCTAGTAGTTTAATAGACTAATAGAATTTATATAAAATTGGATTCTAAGTTATTATCTATTTCTATAACAAATATCTGTTAATAAGCAGGACGATTTTAAACCAGTAAAGGCTAACCATAATGCATCTAATAAAATCAGGTATGCGGACAGACTCTGATCAGGGCGCAGATGGTTGTTTGACCAGGATGCGGATGGTTGTCTAATCAGGATGCGGATGGTTGTCTGATCAGGACGCGGATGGTAGTCTGACCGAGACGCGGATGGTAGTCTGACCAGGATGCGGATGGTTGTCTGATCAGGACGCAGATGGTTATCTGACCAGGATGCGAAGTGGGTCCTGAATATCTCGCACCTTCCCCTTTTCGCGAATGGCATGTGACACGCCAGGCACCAATTTCTATCAGGCAGCAATTGGCGCCAGGCATCAAAAAACTGGGGTATCATCATATTCTTCTTGGGCAAATATCCTCACTGCCCAACAAGGACAGGACTGCTATATTCTATCAAGCGCTCAACCATGGAACACGCTGGTATGCCAAACACTCGCGATAGCCTCGCAATCTGAGCAATATAGTTACTTAGTGGGTGGTGCCCTCAGCTCCTTTCGTCGTGTCTTTGACTAACTTTCACAGTACCGAATAGCCGCAGCAGAGTCCCCGAACCGCACGATGGCAAGCAGCACGAAACGCATCGGCGAGGATGCAGAGAACGGGATTAACGAACGTATTACGGGCTACCATACTTTTGTTATCCAAAAACCATCGACGATTACTGCAGACGGTCTCCTCGTAGGAGTTACGCGCCATGGCCAACTCGGCGAGGAAAAGACCGAAAAGTCAACGGGAGCAGCGGGATGGGATGTGGAATTTGGCGATCGTGTCAGGGTGTTTAATGTCAATGTAGTAGTCAAACCACGGTGATATGCGTGGAAACAGATTGGCTTCGAGAAAAGGTGTTATTACCTGAACTAAGTTCTCTGTTCATTTGAACTATCGTATTTCAGATACGTGTTGATCTCCCAACCAGCCATATACCCAACCTTGATAACCAATGATATGTCATTTATTTCGTTCGGATATACCAGCGCGATAATAGAATTTGTTTGCTGCTGCAACTGCCCGGAGGATGCATCTTTCAATCTTTCCCAGCGCCATTGACGGCTTGTCTTGATCGCATCCAAAATCGGGGAGTTCTCGAAGAGTTTCTCAACTCGACTTGCGTCTGCACCTATCATTTGTATGACGGCTCCTGATGCTATCAATATAGGAATGTTCAAAGAGAATTTTACACTTACTCCCTCGCTCAGCGGCATGTGGTATTTCATTTGGATCGATTGTATCATTCATGGCAGCTTCTAATGCATCCCGTGAAACTTGCAGACAGCCAGTCTCACCAACATCACAAAACGAGCCCGTGTCGGTGGGCATGGTTGCGGGCTCATGCGGAGATTCTTGAGACATTATACGCGGATTCGTCACGACGTCAAGCACGACGTCAAGCGCGTCTCCAGTTGTTGTCTACTTAGTTAATTGTAAAGCAAGCAGGCACCAGCACTCACTGGAAAGGGCTGTGCTCCAACCTGAATGATTTTGCCCGCAAATCTTTCCGATAAGTTGCACTATCTCTTCCAAAGTGTCTGGTAAGATAGAGACGACGCCTATTACGTCTTTGAACAATCCTGGAAACAAAGGCGTGAGGCCACGTGCCGTGAGGTCTTTGGTCAAGCCCGGAGTTAAGGTATAACAGCCCAGAATGAAAGTCTTAAGTCCGCTCAACGTTAAGTCCTTCGTAACAAGAGGTAGAAGAAGTTGAGAGTATTCGCTATCAGTCAGAGATTTGATCATGTTCCCCTGTATCATCGCATGATTTCTCGCAAATTGTCTCCGGCCAAGTTGTGCCAGCTTAGCTTTTTGAGCGTCAGCTAGCTTCCGGACCTCGTAGAAGCACTGGGCAGCTCGGACTTTTGCAGTATAATCATTATTGTCGCAACCTACACCAAAAAGGTAGAAGCGATCGTTTTCTGACAGATCAAGTGGCTTGTCCATAGTTGCAGACCTTTGTGGGGCGATGAACTTAACGGAAAGGTTGGGCAGAATCTGAACCGAAGCCTGAGGGAAGTCTGACCAGGCGTCGGGTGGAAGTCTGATCAGGATGCGGATAGAAGTCTGATCAGGAGTCGAAGGGCATGATGAGGGGTTAAAGAAGC
Organism: Fusarium mangiferae; assembly: GCF_900044065.1. Taxonomy (NCBI): domain Eukaryota; kingdom Fungi; phylum Ascomycota; class Sordariomycetes; order Hypocreales; family Nectriaceae; genus Fusarium; species Fusarium mangiferae. The sequence goes on from NW_024573921.1 coordinate 4,733,146, forward strand.
GACGATTGGTCAGTTGACCCAGTATTTGCCGAGCAGGCTCCACATAAAGATCGTTCATTGGCTGTAGGGTATGAGGGAACGTGGATGCATTCCATTGGCTTTGAAAATCATCTACGAGATTCTCAACAAAGTTAGCGATGTCTGGTCTTTTATTTGGGGGCTGATTGAAGCCGAGTCTTCCTGGTCTCTCTAATGTGATAAGGGCGAGTTCTGTCAGGTGTATACTGTAAAAAATAATATAAAAGGAGTATCTTGCAGCTTCTTGATTTATATATCACGCAACTTCTTCTTCAACGCCGCACTTTTTCGAAGATCTACTTGCCTATTATGTCAACCAATCCTAATGAATCTGGGGACCGAACCTCAAAGGAATCTATTCCTATTATAGAAGAGGCGGAAGCTATCACTATTTATAAACCGCCAAAAGATGAGGACAAGGCCCAGCTCGTCTCATCTGGAGACGCTGCTCGAAGAGTTCGGGGAAAAGGTCCAAGCGCTACTACTGACAAGGAAGATAAGAAGTAGTATATGTAAGTATTTCGTATTGTCAACTGAATAAAGGACTTATTAATAAACAAGATAGCTATGACACCTCCAAATAGCATCCGCTGCGTTAGCGTTTGTGATACTCAAACAAAGACTGAAGTTCGTCCTGGTATCTTTTCTCGTCGGCGACTTTAGCTTTTATATGATGGCTGGAATTTTCCTGCCAGAACAAGGACACCTGTTTGAGATCCTTGATCAAGCCTTGAACAGCAGAAAACTTGGGAATAATGTGATCCTCAACAATAAATAGCCAACCGTTCAGAGATCTTATACAGGCCCAATACCACACTCCCTTTGAATCCCACATGTCTCTTATTACCTCAGTTATCTGAATGTCATGTTTCATTGTTACCTTCTGTAGTTCCTCATCCATACTTGCGAGAAACTCCCTCCGCACCTTATCGAAAGACTCATACTGTTCACGAATGATTTGATCTATGCTGCAACCCGTAAGCCAATAAGGGACAGACAACATTTCCACGGGAAGTGAGCAAAACCACTCCAGATCGATCAGGCAGGTAATGTTCCATTCGTCATCCACAAATATGTTGCTCTGATGAAAGTCGGTGGGCTGCAAGAGGTAAGGACCACCGCGTCGCTCGGGCAAGACGAAAAAGTGCGTGACTGTCCGAAGTAGTGCTCGAAGGGCCATTCTTTCTTGGGCATCATCCTCGTCTCTCACGGCATGTGAATCATGAAGCAGATAGTTATCATGCAGAGTCAGCATGTCAGACGCGAAGCTGTCTGTGTTCTGATAGCATCGCTCGGGCGGGATTACCCTAGGTGTTCCACTTTGCTCGAAGATAGCCATAGCACAAGTAAGGGGCCGATTCGATAATGAGACTGTGCAACTCCTGGGGTTGAATTTAAAGGACCCGATATGAGGTAGAGGGACACGCGCAAGCGAAATCATAATGCGAGCCAATCCTCTGAATAAGTTCTTTCGCCGTTCGATATCAGATAAGTAATTGGGCCATGTGAGTGAGAGCATTTCGCCTGTCTCAGGGCCAATATGTTCCAACAGTAAGTACGCGGTATTCACGGTTGGAGCGGCCGAGGCTTGCCTGTAGTCTGATAGTAGTGGAAGATGAAGGTGCCTATAAATCCATTTCCAGGCCTTACGACAGAGTTTGGTGTAGACTGAGGCGTGCCGGATGTGTACAAACTAGAGAGAAATGAGTACATGAATAATCTTTGTGAAGGGCGACAAGCTGGGAATACTAACACTAGTACTGTCTGTAAAGCCAAATGCAAAGAGATTTGGAATACGAACATCAGGGCAATGCTCGTACATCCATACGTATGTCGCCACCTCGCAGCTGACCTTCTCATCGATCGAGCCAGGATGATAGGACTCAGCGAACTTATGGGGCATGGGGCAGCGGAAAATTAGCTTTCTGCTTGAGTCGGCTCTTTTCACATCAACGAGAACGCAGATGTTGAACCCCCCTTGTAACCAAGATTCGCGCGGTAGAACTGTGCAAATAGCACTCTCAGGCAAACCAAGATGATGCCGGATCAAGTTCACAATAGCTTGCCTCTGATGCCAAAGTTCGAGCTTAAATTTTTCTGCGGCATCTTGGTGGGTGTACAGGAGAAGGAGATTCCTTTCCGACTCAGCGGCCGTCTCGAGCGTATGGAGTTGGTTCCCAAATAGGATTTGCCGAGCCATTATGAATACATAAGATCGTTGAGGAATGTCAAAAAGGGCTGAGAGAATTGGGATGCAGATAAAGGGGCAGACATAAGTATCACGTGATACTACCTATTAAAGCAATGAGCCCCTAGTAGAGATTTGATTGGTTCGGCAAAACACTTCTCCGAGCAAGCGAGATCGTACAGAGCACTGGGTGGACATTACTGGAAGGCCTAGGAGGGCTTGATGTATAATGTAATGGTGTAACGTCTTAAGTAGACAGATGTCATTCGCTGGTAGAGAGATAATGCAGTAAATATTAACATGAATGCGCTTCTACTGATTATTAAACTGGCTCAAGAATAAGAAAAAAACACAGAAAGGACTGTTTTTCAAAGTGAAGTAGCCTCAAACTCAGAGCCCAACCCAGCTTATGTAAACTCGCTGGTCTCGAACGCCAAAATGACCTTGGCGCCAAGATCCCACTTATCGACCCAAATATTCTCAGAATCTTGTTGCCCTTGCCACTTCACCTCATAGAGGACGGTCCCCCCCACAACCTGCTTTGAGACAATTCTCTCGAAGCAAAAAGCGCCCTGTCCATGGGGATGCTTGGCTTCATAAAAGCCTATGGCTCCTGTGCCGATGTCCTTCTTTTTCACCCAGCTATTATCACTCTCAGGATAGCCCTTCCACTTAACCTGGTACCAAACTCGCTTTCCGATGCGCCCCTTGGCCACCAATTCCTCAACATCGAACTCGACACCTTCTTGGTCCAAAGAAAGAGTCCTGTCAGGGCCTTGTTGGCCATGGTTGTCTTGTTGAGGGACTCTAGTAATAGATTCTTTCCTGTTATCTGTCTGGCTAGGTTGGATTACATCTTCCGGAGCCTGGTTGGCTTTACCAGCTGGTATTTCCTGAGATGGCGCATCAACATTCATAGGATCATTAATATTAGTCCTACCGCATTCGTTCGCAGTATTCGAAGTGACAGAGAGAGAGTCACACACGTTCGCTGCCATAATGGTTAGAATCGATCATCATATGAGTCTCGACGAGTCATCATACCTTGATCTTTCTGAAAACTTATTGTTCCTTGGGGGGGACCATTAGAGGCCGCGCATCCCGTAAATTCATCATTCGGGCATATTTCCACTTGGGACATGGCCGGATCGATTATAATCTCTGTCGGAACAGACGAAAGGGGCGTACTGCATGCGGATGGCCCGGCATCTACATAATCAGTAGTGCTAGAGCTGTAAAAAGGCGTGGACTCTTGGGAAAGGTCTGTCAATCTGGGAGATGGCTGCTGCTTCAGGTCATGTGGATAGGTGTTATGGAAGTCGTACTGGGGCTGCAATGGGTCCATCTCGTCCATGTCTTCAGATTCATCGTCATGATATCGCACTTTCTTAATCTTTGAAGGCGGAATATCCTACACCGAAAGCGTCTTGAAGATGGAACTGCAAATCCAACACGGAATCGAAACTTCCCGGACAGTGTCCATGCTGGCGTGGGCATTTCAAGGGCATAGTCCCTTTTGTGAGCGCTCTGATGTGATTTTGGATGTGATTGAGTCAGGTCCACCGCGTCTGAAATTGATACATCCGTGTAGAAGCTTGCATTCGCTCATCTCCGAGGCAGAATGGGCAGTAACCGGCTCTGGCGAGGGCCCCGCCGCAAGTCAGAGGATCGCACCACGTCGGAAGGCTGTTTGGGTGATCCAAGTGATGCTGACAGTGCGCTTCCCAGGTCCTGATGCCGCAGAACCATTCATTGCAAAGGAAACATAGCTCCGAGAAGCCATCGACTTCTGTAGAGGCTGTTTTGTAGCCATCGTATACGTGTCGCCAATCGTAGGTAGATCCATTATCTTTGCATTGACATTTTTCCGGTTCCAGTCCGGGCCGGTACTCGACATTGCGGCGCTTTTGGTAAAGAACCAGCATATCATGGAGCATCGCGAGACCTGCAGGGCTTCGAAGTGTATCACTGATACTGTTTTCAAGTGGCTCAAGGTCGATCGCTATTAACTTACTTTCCAAGCCAGTACATTCGGTGACATTGAATTGAGATTCGGTTGGTCCTGATGTGGAGGTAAAGTCTCCCTACAATGGTTCAGAACATGAATTGAGTACCCGTTAGGTATGTTGAATCGCTCAAGGGTGTTGCAAGTTAGGTTGAGAACAAAATCTCCAGTTTGGCTTAAGATATCATCATCCTTCGAAGTCACGCCACTGAAACCTAGCTGGTCCAGCTTGGGAAAATTGATCTGTGAGCCAGCGGATGTCAGACCGATAAAACTTCGTTTCTGTTTGTTCAGGACATGCGATGGCAACTTACTGGAAATCTGTTCGTGATGGCGTAATCTTGAATTGATGAGCACCCTGAGTAAAGGAAGTTAACTGATATTGTACATACTGTAGTCGGTCCATTGATCCGTATTTACTGTGTACCATTGCGATTGAAACTGGCTTCCATTTTCACACTCTTGACATCTATTACCTTGGAGCTTAGGTACGGCTTATACCCAATGACCAAAATTGGCCCATCTTAGCCTTTTGAACCCGCTTCTTCTGGCCTTACCAACGCTGCCCGTCTACACCCTCAGAGTTTCTTTGTGGGTCACAATAGTTACTGCTGACATGAGTCATGGCGCACAGTCCATGCCGGGCCAAACGGGGTGAGATGAGGCGGTTAGTTACCCCCAGGAGGCATTAATCCAGAAAATAGCTTCAACTGATTACAAGGTCATAGTCCATCTGATGCTACTGGCACACCTTGCACTAGTCGTCACGCAAGCAGCGGCATACTCGGACGAAAACCAGATATCACTTATGGAGTATCTACAACTCTTCGAGAATATAGATTGTGGCAGGATAGAACGATCAAGCGCCGGATTTCAAGGTGATCCAAGATATGGTATGGCTTACGGCCCTGGCCGGCCTGCCAGAACCGCAGCCCCTTTTTCACTTCCTGCCGCGGCAGATGACTTGGAAAAACCCTAAAAACATCAGCAAAACCAGTATCAACGGAATAGTGTCCCATATGGAACGATAACTAGCCTAGCAAGGCTTCTTACTCCAATTGGAGATTGGCGGGCGCTTAGACCGTAACACGGAAATGAACAAACAAACAAACAAATTTATCGCCGAAGTTCAGTGGTACCTTGCGACAAGCTATGTCCTTCAATGGAGTATGTTGAGAAAATTTATCGGGAGGCAGCGTTTCTATGCGAGTATGCAATCCTTTATACTGTGCAGGAAGACAGACAATGAGCATTGTTTATGACAAAAGAAGATAACATACCTAAGCTACTATCTGAAAGAGACATGACTGAGTCCTTTTACGCTTCACTCTCTTTCTCAACCTATGAGTTCAGCTGCCATTCTCCCCGATGGTCTTGACCAGCGATGCCTGAAGGTGACTGATCACCTTCCCGCAGGCAATCCTTAATATTTTCTCCTCGTTGTCAGGGTCACAGTCACCCTCAAAGACGTTAATGGCGTGTCTTGCGCCAGGGAGGTATAGATTCATGGTTCGAGGGACGGGCTCCCCTGGCTTTCGGTCTTTAGACCAATCCCCTGGCACCTTATTAAGCCAGATCTCCATGTCACGTACCGCAGAAGTTATTTTCCACTGACATCCGTCGCGGCCACAATAACAAACTGGCACATCTTGCGATTTTAGACCAATCGTGACTCTAAAATATGCTGGAGGAACCCCTAGGCCGTAGTTGATGGTAATCGCGTCTCCAGGATTGATACGCCTGGCGCTTTGAAGGAACAGCCTCGGGCCATTGCTGTCCAAAAACTGGATGACAATGCAATTTGGGTCGCAATTATGGTTGGCGAACCTCGCAATACTGCCTTTGTATGTTGAATCCAGCCACAGATGCTCAGGTCCTCCCAGAGACTTGACCTCAAAGTTAAAATGTCCCTTTCGAATGTTAGAAGGTGTCGTAGAACGAGGAATATCCTTACCTCCGTGATACTACCTCCATCTTGCTTCTCTCTTCGAGCCATAAGCTCGTTGGTCGAGATAAGTTGTCCTCTGTATTCAGCAATCAGACGTTCCGGATCTTTCCCTACAGGGCCATTCCAGATCAGTTCCTTTCCAAACCTTGGATTCTCCCTGATTTCAAGATCTTGACTGAGTTCACCTTCCTTGCGGGCCCAGGTTTCGAGCCAGCGATTCTGGCATTCTTCTCTGCCAATACTGCATGTTTTGTCGTCACACAGGATGGAGCTTTCTTTGTTAGTACAATTCTCTGTACATCCCTCGTCGGTTCCATTCTTGGTTCCCTTCTTATTACACTGGCACTTTCCGTAGCCTTCCGTTATTCTTCTTATTTGTCTTTCGACGGACTTATGTATCTCATCTGATCTGGTCAACGAGGGACCTCTAGGAATAAGGCATAACTCACTGTGTTTTATTTCTTCCCATGATATTCTGTATTTAGGAAGCGAGCACTTGCCTTGAAGAAGCTGCCTGGTCTTGTAATTTTTCGACATCCGACTTTCACTCTCTGCTGCATCAATATTCCGGCTATGCATCCCTGGGTTCACCGTATAATTCTGGGTACCGCAGTGTAAAGTGGTGGATCCCGTTTCCGAAAGCATATCCTCGTCAACGGTGGTACTTTGGTGAGGATTCTCAAGTGATTGCTGGGTGTTATGCGTGATGAATGATGTAGGTGCCGTAGATAGAGTTCTAGTCGGCTGCCGTATAGATACCGGCGGGCCAGTCGCAATTTCCCCAACTGACGAATATCTTTTGTTATCCGTTTTGGTGTGATGCCTTGTGTATTTCTTCTTCGGGGCTTTGAAGAATCCTGCTCCGGCCTTGGAGCCATTTATTAAATTTGTGAAATATTGGACAACTGTTTGGTTCGCTGTAAGATTCTTTTTTTCGCGCTCGAGCTCCTCTTCGAGCCATTTCAATCTCATTTTGCTCTTTTCGACGTTTATTTTGGCTTTTTCTAGATCGCTCTTGAGAAGTCCTTCTACCAATTGCTCAGGAGTATTCGTCTCGGCTGGGCCTTGCTGTATCCCTAATATGGCTGTTGGACCGGGTTCTGGCGCGGATTTTTTGTTGCTCGCCAGTAGATGATCACAAGTGACACCTATTACGGCCGCAACGGAGGCTGAATGAATATCTGGCTCCATTGATGAAGTTTCTTGTTCGATTCCATTGTCTCCCACTGGTTCATCGTAAGCGACTGGCCTTATGTGTTTGATACTGGTACTGGCAATAATATCGGTATCACTTGTGTTCAAAAGTTCTGGCTTGATACTGGGAGTGATTCTGCGGTGTTGTATTGCTTCCTTGCTTCTTTCACAGTTTCCTTCGACAGCGTCATCATCGTCTTCGTTTGTAAGATCGATGATGTCTGATGGAGGTGACCGATAGCCAGAAAAGGTCTCTCGGTTTCCTTGATGATATGTTGTTGTCCGGTTTCGACTGGCTTGTGTTGCAAGCCTGCCACTATCTTTTGGGTCGGTCGCAGGCGCATGTTGATTCTGTGGACGGCGAGTATCTGATTCTCTGGGGTCGCGTTTCCGTTTGATCCCGGCTGCCTCCCATCGATCAGCAACCGTGCCTCTTTCCGTACTATTCGCTCTCCCTGTGGAACCAGAGACTACTTTTTTTCGTGTGGCAGGAGCCATGTTGGATGAGAGGGGATGGGTACAGTGAGTGTGAATGAGTCGCGCAATGAGAGCACTTCACGTGGAAGTCTGAGGGGGTCGAAATTTGACACTAGACGAACCTGTAGCAGGCAAACACATTTAGTATCAATCAATTCTATAGTTGTACGTACCCTGTTTGCAGATTGTGCATCTACCAGGTCAGCTCTCGTGTTGCAATTGTGGCACGTACAGGCTACTTATGAGAAGACGAGCTGCATGAAAGGGAGCTAGGCCCTCTTCCAGGAAAGTCGTTTCGAAATTGAGCAAGTCGCTAGATTGTGCGCTCCACTTTATAGGGGCTTAGGCAGCCACCAATCTAGGCTATGAATGTGACGTGGAAAGAATTGGAAACGTGACTGGCCAACCTTGTTCCATGGAGGATCATTTGAGGTATCGAGAGCCTGCCGTTTTTGTGTGCTATTTTGGGATTAGATGGCCCGTCCGTTGGATGGCCCTGCTAGAGCAGCAGGGACTTTGTGGGCCAGTTATCTGACAGCAGCAAGGAACTAATGAAAGCTCTTCAGTCTAATGGCTTTTGCTATTCATGAGGAAAATTGAGAAAAAGTCACCCTCCTTAGGATGTGTAACAGATTAGCTCACGGCCGCATTGAAGAGTCCCAAACACTAGACCTGAGGTCTTGTATTCAATTGCCCTCGGTAAGCTTGGCATGGGATCAAACGTGATGAGACGGTTCCTTCCTTACCTCGGTGTGTACTATGCTCCTTCCTGACGTCGCTTGAAACCGAAAATCGATCTGGCCGGCTTAACCATCTGCGTTCATGTTCAACCCGTCCGATCCAATCTGAATAAGCATGAAAGGGACCTACGAGGTGCCGGACGTCCCCAGACGTGATCAATCCAGTTATTTTCCGTTGTGGGCTTCGCTACGAGTACTTGGTCCCAGTTGCCTTTGAAGCTTGGACTGAGGAGCAGAAAGTCACAAGGAATATGTATGGACAAGGTATCAGCTCTCAGTGAGACCCTTATCAGTGTCCTCATCGTACGTTTATTCAGTCTCTTCAGACGCTTGTAGATGATGAGGCTATCCACTTTGCTCCAAAACCAAGACCATTTGAGATCGCTCACTCTCGTGTACATCAGGACGTTTATACAAGTTCTTGTTCGCTTTACGTCTTCTCGGACACTCCAGCACATGAGGTTTTATATAGTATTCAAACTCAACATAATCTCGATAACAAACTCAATCCATGTTCTTTCCAAGCTCGGGATGGCCAAACCTTTCGATACATAGGTCTTTAACCACCTTCTGTTACCAGCACAGCTTCTAAATCCACCCGGATACCTTGTACCATAACTTCCATATCGACTTAGAATTATAGCTATATTCGTGGTAAAAGTCTACCTCATTGGTGGCTACGAGCCTGCAAAGCCTTTGCTAATTCTGCTTCAAATGTAGCCTGGAACGTAGACATAGCCTTTTTGATTGTACTCTCAAGCAATTGTGGCAATCCTGCCTGAAAGTCATTGATTTTGTTCTCCAAAATAGAAATCCGTGATTCGAGATTTGTCGTATCATGGCTTATTCCTGCAACACCGGCTACTATCTGTTGCTTATTCTGGGTATTCTTAGTTGCCGTTGGTTTGACATAAGTGGTTAGCGGCTGCTGTTCCCATGGTACCGGAGTATTCTGCTCGTTGCAAACTTGTTCCATTTCTTCATCCGCCTTGTGCTTTCCCATCATTCTTCGAAATCTCGTCATTGTGAGCATGAAAATGCCTCTATCACGAAGTTCCACACAGCAATACGATCCGGGTGCTATGTCAGGTCGATCTGCGTTGCGTACTTTGGGTTGTTGTGTGGCAACGAAGTGGAGTTTCACAAGGTCTCTGGCCTTCAGGTCCACGTTGTCGAACTGAGCAGATGACTTTTGCATGTTGCAAGAACCGGGTGTCTCGCAGTACTCGTCAACGACTCCTCGTCCGATAATCGCACCAGCCTTTAATTCACGGACAAGTCTGCCGTTCACTTTATCTTGAACACAAACTTGATATCCTTTCCCTGACCTTTTGTAGCCAATCACAACTTTATCCCCAGATAACGGCATTGTTGCCCAAGGATACTGAACAGCATTAGATGCGGACTTCTGGCTTGAATCCGGTAGCGACGCAAGTAATTCTCTTGCTGCATCGCATTCTTGATCGGCTTGCCTGGCTTCCTTCAGCGCGTTTTGAGAAGCTTGGACAGCCTCCACAAATTCGTTGACGCTTCGAGAGTTCCGGACCCTGTCATTTGCATCCTCAAGCTTTTTCTTCAGTTCACCGACCATTGAATATTTTGATCTGACCAGCTTGACGACATCACTCATCTGGGATTCATTCGGTGATTGGTCGTTAAGTCTTTGTTGGAGGGTCGTGATGTCGTCAAACATGGATTTCATATCCATAACAACAGCCTCCAGGATCTCTTTCTGACCATCTAGCTCCCCCTGGAATTTTCGTATAACTTTCTCCGCACTCCCGTATGACCAATCTGATGGTAAGTGACTCCTCTTCAAGTAAGTGTCTATATTTTTAATCAAGCTTTCAATCTTCTCTCTAGCACCTCGGTCTTCGATGTCGTTTCTCAGAATAGCTTCTTGTTCTGCCATGTCACGAAAGGTTTGACACCACCATTCCACATTTATGTTCCATATTGGGCCGCTTCCAGATGCATCATTACTAAGCTTCTTTATTTGTTCGTTTATCTCCTCCACGACGCTGATTACAGCGCCATCACCTGGGTCTCCGCTAAGGCTTATCATGGACTCTTTAGCATCTGAATAGAGCTTTTTAATGGCGCTTGGTGGCTCAGGAACGACGTCTTCGTCTTGCCGTGTGTCTTCCCAACTGCCACCATCCCATTCGCGCCCGAAGCTTACCTCTATATCGCTGATTCCAACCTCCTCAGCAGCTGTGCAAAGCTCTATTTATCATTAGTCAAGTGCATTCTCAGAAGGGGAGGGGGGAATAATACGATTTAGTGCCTCATGTGCATCTTGGCGGAATGCGAAGACGGGATGCATTCTGGATACAATACTCCTGAATGCAGTAATCTTCGTTGCTACGTCCGCGTCTGTGCTTATGCTAAGACGCTCATGAGCAGTGGCGCATGACATGATTCTCTTGATCTCCTTGCTGCTGCCAACGTAGGCACTGGCTGATGGGATGCTCCAGCTTTGCTTGAAATGGTCTTTTCTAATCTTCGTGTCCACGACTTCCTTTAATTTATCAATTTCTTTTGCGACAACTTCGTCGGCTGGCTTATCATCGAGACTCTTATACCTCTTGGCGGCTTCCATGTACTGAGGGGAGAAGAACTCCAATGGGATAATCCATTGGTACAGATCCCTTCGTATTTTGCCCATCTTCTTATTATGTTCCATGATGGCAAGGTTATGGGTGTTTAGCCTTTTCCGTACTTCTACATCTTGAGGATTCAACTTCAGAGCAACCATATCGGCGGTTGCTTTCTCATAGACGTTGTTGATTTCCTGTGGTGGTTCTTTTACCGACGCTTCTGTAGGTGGCGTACCGTCATCATCAGGAAGGGCGTTAAGATCTACCAACCCTTCCCACTCAACCACTTCGTAGATGTTTCTCTCGCTGATGCTTTTCTTGCGGGCCGCACACATAAGTGCTTCAGAGTCTATAGTAAACTTATGGGTTCTGTCAACAAGGAGCAAGATGACATACCAATGAACGCCTTCCTCGCACTTTGCTGCAACGGGGCTTCGCCATGCGACAGATATGGCCGGATGGTGCAGCCCCGTAGCCGCCAACTTCTCAAAACTTCCTCTGGTGATGAATCATTCTTCACGCCAAGTACATCATCATACGAGGTTTCCCCGAAAGTCAAAATTTCGTCTACCAATTGTTGCGCTGCGGCTTTGAGCGCTGCGTCATCTGCTCGGCCCAGGGCCGTTGCCGCTTTGGTTGTGTTGAGGTCATTGAATAATTCTGGATCTTGGCTTGCGATGAAGTCATCGCAGATCTTTTTTAGCTTGTCATTTAATGAAGCCTGACAAAAAGAGATGCTATCCAGGTTCGGAAGATCCGCTTCCGGAATAGTAACTGGTTGAGTTGCTATGGCGGCCATTGAGATGAAAGTCAAGGATGTTGCAAATTCAGTGTGATATTTGGTTTGTTCTAAATTGGTTTGGTAGAGTAAGAATTCGGGATGGACTGTCGATGTAGAGAAACCCTTTCTATGTTCAAAATGTGAATACATCAGGCTGACGGCTAATCTATAAATAGTGGCAAAGAACTTATTTTTAGCCCACAGATATGAGGGACTGTCCTAATTAACCAACTGTGTCTAAATATAGAGCAGATCCCGAATTTAACTGGAGTTAACTAGAAGGGCTGAGCAGCTATACCTCGGATTACAATTCATACACTGTCAAGTACAGTACATACTGTACCGAACTTCATGCAACCAGGGCCAGAGGCTAATGAGTGAAGGCTATTTTCTCCTTCTCTTCCTCCCCTTTGGCTTGTTGAGAACTTTGAGATCTTTTTTTTTTCTCGCAGAATAAATTTCATGACTCCAGGGGAGACTTGACCCTTGAGAGGTACAAGTAATATTGTAGCAGTCGAGGAGGGCCAGGTGGATAAGGAAGTGGCTACAAAACTAGTTATAGTGAGTTTTTTTGTTGGGTTCGTTTTGCAGTCCGTAGACATACCTGTGGTCACATTTTGGCTCCGCAAAGCTTCTGATTGAGATAGCTGGTGAACGGTTGTTAAGTTAGACCATCCATCGAAGATACAGTATCATGAAAATCCGATGGCTGATCTTGACGCTTTGAGACCAAGAGCTCGTACTCGCGTATGGTTCTGAGCTTCTAAATGAAAGTCATTATGTAGCGTCCGATTACTATGTCAACAGCCCCCGATTGCCATGCGACCCGAATATGTACTACTTGTGTTGGATTTATCCAGTACAGGACATATGGGCTGAGAGCTTTTACTAACTTTTGTTCCTGACAAGAGTCGCTCACAGAAAAGCAGGCTACGTCAACGATGACATCCATAGAAAAAGGCTGACTGGTATTAATGAGGTCTTCATAAGGTAAGTAATTGAACAAAAATCAATCTAATTGCACTGTACTGTATATACATAAAATAGCTTACGGCGGGATTAGGACCAAAACGCGGAACTAAAATAGCGGGGCGGTTTTCTTACTCTAATCATTGCCCCCTCTCCACTTTCCCGTTCGCCTGCTTATGTTTTTACAGGCTATAAAACCCGATGCGAATCAGTTGTACATAGTCTATCGTGCTGCTAATGGCAACAGCTATGACGCCTCCCCACAAGACATGCAGCGGCAGCGTCAGCGGCGGATAAGGTATCATAGCATTCCATATCGTTGGAACTTGCCGTGCCCCTATCACGTACGTCTTCGCACACGCGGATGCAGCGCAAGACAGGGTTCTCGCTCTGTAAAATGTCACCCACACTTGGATATTTTGGCAGCGATGAATCTAGCGTAACCCGCACATTCCCCCAGTACCTCGGGTACGGGACACTGTGATCATACAAACTGTCTGCCCATTCACAGGCGGGGCAGGCTAACCCGGACTGCCTCTGTTGGCCCGATGGACGATAGACTTTCGGAAATACCTCACAATGATGCAGAGGGCAGTGCCTTTGGAACTTCGAGACCGGGTCGGGATAGAAGTGATCTGGTACCTGTCCGAGGAAGATCCAGAGCTCTTGCCACTGGAAGAATCTCCACAACAGGGAACTCATGTGAGATGCAGACCCCAGGTCTACGGCGATCTTTCTTAACTGATATATGAAGTGTCTTCTGGAGAAAAGTTGCATTGGCCAATCATCGTTGCCTCTGATCAGAAACAGGTCGCGTTCGAAATTGGTAGCCAGGTTGGGTTTATGAGCTCCAGTCTGGGGTTCGCTTTGACCGGAAGGAACCACGTCTCTATTCTTTTCTAGGAAGGCCCGGCGGCTATCATAACATGTTTGGAGTAGGGGATGTGGGGGCATTGTTGTGAAGATGTTGCCGAACTCGCCGTCTGATACATCAAGGTGGATAACCCGAGGGGTGCTTGCTGCCAATTTCCAGACCTCTAGACGAAGTTCAGGAGGCAGCCTCGAGAACAATGGGAATGAGTTCATTGCGCAAGGAATAAAGATAGGCGTAGCTAATCAACTACCACAACGACGTGACGGCGTGGTCGGTTGGGTCTTGATGCATCCGGCGGATGAATGGACTTTTCATTCTGAAAGAAGTTGTAGTACATTTCAGTAGCAGTAGAGACATTACATGCGAGAGACACAATACAATATGTTCTAAATTTAGGGTATGTACTATTTTGGTGTTTCTTTTTGTTTCTATGTTTAGTTGTATTTAGATGGGGCACCTTGTTCGATCGGACTCTATCTTACGACAAAGAAAAATAAAGTTATTTTGATCCAAAATAGACGATTAATAGTTCTAATTTTATCTTACACCCTTGCAGAGGTTCAGTGAAGCCATCCCACGATGCAAAATTGTGCCTATACTAGAATGTTTTATGCCATGCCCTGTAGGTTTCTGGACGTCGCACATAAAAAGCATAAATAGCCCCATTCCTAATAGCGTCTCAGGAATCCCATTAGCTTAGGCACACACATCGGGAACAAGTCTGGAATTTACTATGCCGTCGATACTTAACCAAGCTAAGAGAAAAGCAACGAATCCGAATGATGCCGACCAACGACGTGTCCGACAGAGACAGGAGCAAATGCGGGTCCATGGCGATCTTCAGGAGGCAGGAAGACACAATCTATCGCCCTTGCCAAACGGGGATTCTAATGTCGTGCCACCACCACTAAATGTATTACGACAAAACAGAGAATTTCACTCTGATCTTTGGTTCCAAAGCAAAGCCCGTTCTTCTCACCTTGATCAAAGCAATAGCCCCATTAGTCCGGTCAGCGACACAACAATGAATGATCATGACGGCAGCGTTGCAACACTGACGCAAAAGTCCAAATTCCCATTGGTTGTTGATCATAATCCCACAGGCTCTTCAACTGTAGGATCCCGTAGCTCAGCTACTCCCGTCAACCATAAATACTACTTTGGAGATAAATTGGCCAAAGTCACCTATGATGGACATCATTTCAAATTGGAGATAGGCAGTCACCAAAGTCTTAAGAGATCTGGTGCCGATCATTCATCCACACCAACTCAGCATGTATACCAAATTGAAGATATGAAAATCGGGGTGGAATCTGATGGCCAAAAACTCACCATGACCACAAGTGCTAATCAACAAACCGTGTTGAATGCAGATACAGTGTTGTCCGGCACTGCAAGTCAATCACTTCAGTCCACGATCAACCAGAATGGCCAACAAGAGAGGAAACTGTTTTGCCACGGGTCTGTGAGTATCCTTGAGCCCCTTTATCCTTTCTGCTCTGACTCAGATACATTAGATTTTCGAGATCAAAGGCCAGCTTGAATTTGAAAGTGTGTATTGCCACTTGGCGATCGTAAATCAGCAAGAATTTTGTGATCACATAGAAAAAGAAGTCGAAACCAGAGGTGAGCCATATATACACCTAGATCTCGACAAAACACCAGGTGTGCGCTACGCCCAACAGATTGGTAACATTTTCTATCTCATTCGACAATACGAGGGAGTGGAGCTTGATGCTGTCCTTGACAAAAGGATTATGGATAAAAATCAGCACACTATACCGATCATGCTAAACGTCTACGGCCGAGAAACAGATGGTCATGAGATAAGAGGCTTATTTGAGCGTTATAATACCACTCTATTCAAGCCTATACACGTACCAATCAAGTTCGGCCATGGGGTTCCATGCAGTGAGGACAAAGGCAAGGAGTTCTTTTACTGCAGGCAGTTGTGTCTCTTGGCTGTTTGGAACTATGAGTCCATAACTAAACAGAACGAGTGGAAGTACAAGTGGAATCAGACGGCGTGGCAGAAGAATGAGTGGGATGACTTGGAAGCAAAAGTCAAGGAGCTCACGAAAGGCGCGATCCAGTTTCCTCAAGTCATTGACGTGTCAAAGGACTGGGGTTCAAAGTTACTAAAAATTTAAACAGCGGCATATATGTACACGGACCAAGTAACGCGCAATGTGAACCGATCAACCAACGTGATTGTTCACGGACTTATGTCTGAAAACCGTAATCACTCTCTATTGTGCATAATCAATTCAATTCTTCTGGGCTTTAAATTGCTGAAATCTTCTTGCGTAATGTTATAGTATGTGCTGTACCACGTGCCATATGTAAGAATATCTTATTGGAAGCTTCCAGCTTACAGATAGCGCTATGCCAAAGGGAATGATTCAACAGCCAAGATAGTATGTATAAGCATATAAGATTGCCGACTCAATTATTCAATATCGATGAGCTCGGTGGGCGTATGAAGTAAGCTCACAGAAGAATATTGTTTTTGTTTGGCTGATAATTGAAAAGTCAAATCTAGACCTTAGAAGCAATGCGCTGTGCTCATGTTCACGTTTTGGATACTCAATCGTTCACGTCTTTCGCTTGGCAACACTACTGCAAATGAAATTTAGTATCGTATAGTGTTGATCTATTTGAAGAGAAATATGTCGTGGCGCGCAAGCCGTGAGATTAGAACTTCTCCTCTCGAGAGACTCCCTAGCGAAATTATGGGTAGTTATATCATCAGGGACTTGAAAACCTATCTCAGTCATACGAGCTACTGGGCTTCAGCCCCGACTATAGGATACACATAGTATGCACTAACAAGAAAATCACAGGTGCAATTATCGACCTTCTTGTTGTTGAGGGACCGCCGCTTTGCGTCATGCAGCGAAACGCCAACCTCGTGGCCCTACTTCTGACTTCGCGATATATCCATGCTGCAACACTGAAAACTTTGTACCGTCACATCACGATTCCTCATTCTCGAATCTTTGGAAAGTTCCTCGCGACCATATCTGTGTATCCGACCCTCGCCTCAATCGTCCGGCGGCTCGACTTTAGTCATTTCAACCCCTCTACCATCTTCTCCACTGCGAACGAGAGAGCCCAGACTCGAAATTTGACTTCTCAGACGCTTCTAAACTGTCTCGAGCTGACCGTAGACTTACAAGAGTTCCTGGCTCAAGAGTATATCGATGAGGATCTTGGACCCGATGTGGTTAAGAAGCTTTTTTTCGATATGCCCAGACTCCAGGCTATCGACTTTTGCGGCTGCTCCTCTGCGTTATTCAAAAGCTCGTTTTCTAATGTACTTGAGGCGCCGTGGCCCAAATCCTTGACACTTGCTCGCATTTCGTTCCATAAGTGTCTGAATTTGCCAGGTTCCGTATTCGAAGCTATCCTGCCTCGACTCGAAAGGGTCACCCACCTCGATCTCGCTGAAACCAGAGTGACTGATAAAGCGCTCCAGAGCTTACCCAAGACGGCAAGGCTCACTCATCTGAACTTGGCCAAGTGCCGAAAGTTGACCTCTCAGGTGGTCGTCAGATTTATCACCACTCATCCAGCGATTACCAAGACCATCACTGTCTTGAGCCTGGCTACCAATGCCGGTAACCACCTCGTGGTGGCGGAAGTTGACGCGATTATTGCCACGTTGCCACCCACACTCCGATCGCTGAGCCTCAACGGAAGCAGAATGGATTCCTCCCAGCTTCCTCTACTTACTCCTTTGGTCCAGCATTTGGAAGAGCTTGCTATTGGCAAAGGCCTCAACCTGCGCGATATTGACAACCTCCTATACCAGGCTCGAGAGTGCCATCCTCAAAACATCCGTTTCATTGACCTCTCCGACATGGACAGTCTTATCGGTAGTGCCAGTGCACTTCTTAGGCCTACCTCTGCTCCACTGCAGGTCATCGAGCTCAACGAACACGCGTATAAGCAAGTAATAAAGGGCAAGAAGAACTTTGAGCGTGTAGGGTGGACCCTAAAGGAGTTTGGAAACCGCTACTGGTTAGCTCGAATGATCACAGAGGGATCTGCGGTTGAAAGCGGTGCCCGCTGGTGGAAGCTGGGTGCTGAAGACTGGGGCTCAAGGAAGGTCCCGGTTACAAAGGCTGATATTGGAGCAATGTATGGGACTTTCATGTTTGGCCGAAAACTGTAAAAGAACAATGGCTGATGTCTGTCGCATTGTTTAATAGATCTCAATTATGGTGCTGCATCTCACTTCGACTCTGTCATTGATAGGCCATAATGCTCAGTGAGCTAGTGCCGCGTCGGGGCGCAAGCCCATAGCCAGCAGCCATGGTCTAGGTAAGCCTTATTACTTGTAAAATGCAAAGTGTGATTTTAAGAAAGAAAAGGTAAAAAGACAGCCAAAGTTTTAGTCCTTAATTCTACCTATTTGTATGACAATCATTCTGATGAACTTCCAGCTGGAGCTTGACCATGCTATGCTGTGTGAGGTTGAAGAGAATGTCCGACACGAACCCCCCCTGGAAATCCAGGCGCCGAAAAATGCTGAGGAACAACATGTCCTTTCTCCAACTCTAGATCAAGTATAAATGCTTGTTTGATATCATCTAATGCTCGATTGGGACCGTCACAGCGGCTTATGATCTTCTTGCTCTTGAATTTAACAACTTTCTTCTCCCCAAAATAACGAACACAGGTTTGAAGTTCTTTAGATCTTCGAAGCCTTTTAGGCGTATCGAATAATTTAGTCAAGTCGTCTAATTCAATTGCTTCAGGCTGGTAAAGGGCTGAGATATTCAAGACAATGGAAGACCTCTTAAACACTACCTCTTCTTTTTCCTCGTCATGTACGAAATCCTGTAACGATTCGAAGAAAAGCTTTTGAGTCTCTGGATCTATCGGGCCTTCCGCAACAATAATAAGAGCGTAATACCAGCCTTTCTTTACCCCGAGGAGACCAGGTCTCATTTGAGCTTCCTTCATTTTCTCAACCCAAGCTTTATTCTTGAACAACATTTTGTCTGAGACCTTTGTAGAAGATGGGCGATGCATGTTTTATAGTCTGCGCGTATAGTTGGCGATTTTCTTTTCGTTGTTCTTCTAAGTTATGTACTCTACAATACTGTACATAATAAAGTCACGAAATGAATATTTTATATGTATCGTAAGTGGCTATGCAACATAACTGTAAGCAGGCTGACTTCAACAGACGAAATTACAGCATAATACAGAACAGTGGTACGGTACAGTATCTGTCCATTGCTACATAATATGTAATACAATACAGTACTGTACTGTTTATCACGACAACGGCTAGGTCTAGCGGAAGGGGCACTGGTCGCTGACGCTTACATGTAATACCTGCTTTTCGTCATCTCTCCCCACCCCACGAGCCTGAAGTGGGGCCGGCGGAGGGCAAACAGTCTCGCATATCAATAATTTGTCAGAAATGCCCAAGAATGGACATTTCCAGGGGTTGATTACGCAAGACAACTGTCATCTTCCCGCCAACCCAATCCTGTCCAGGATAAGCCTCACCTTGCTGACGCAAAATAAATCCCCCACTATCTGAACATCAGCAGACAAAGGCTAGTGTATGACCCAAGGTGAGCTACTGTGTGTTTCACAACATACGCAACCATCTATCAGTTGTGCAAATAGGGACAGGGTTGGCGGGATGGTGAATGTCTTTGTCAAATTCGAGCGCCGACCAGAAAATAACAATTAAAATCTGCCAAAAATCAACATTAGTGGACAAGCAAATAAAAAGTAGAGAGAAGCATAGTGCAAGACGTAATTAAATAACTAGCAAGTACCAAATCCATTTTAATCTTGATTCGCGCCTTCTATTTTATTTTCTAT
>NW_024574024.1:0-2526 GCF_900044065.1 Fusarium mangiferae
CCTTGTGGAGTTACGAAGCTCAATATGCGGAGGAACCTTGCAATCTGCTGAGTCAAGTTTCAAGGGCATCCTGTCTGGTGGAGATTTGAACTCAATCAGTCCGGCAACCAACTTGAGCCTTCTATCTCTCTCTACCGCTGCCGGCAAGATCGCTAGTCAGTACAATCTGAAGGATACGGTTCTTGCACGCCAACGCGACACCGCGACGAAATCGTCTTATCAAATGCAATGCAAGCCGATACCCTTCACTTTTGACCACATTGACATTTCTACTCCAAGGCAGGAACAAGCCAAGTGGGCTGGTATTGTTCAAAAGCACCAATCGACGACGGAGCCTATGTATGCAAATCTGTTTGTGATAGGCAATACGTTTTATGGGATGAGTGATCAGGCAGAAGCCGATAGACTCATGAAGCTGAACAACGGGAGTGAGAAGATCCGAGCCTTACTTCAGCGACATCCCGAACACGATGCCTTCTTGACAATGAAGCATAAGGCCAAACTAAAGAGGAGTAAGGGGGGAACTAAGAAGAAGAAGGATTCGTCTGCGGTTGCAAAAACTGAAGTTTCTAAGCATATTCTAAAGTGAATGATACAATAAGCATGGTTAGGAGTTGTCTGCATGGGGGCTGTTCATTACGCTTAACACATTTATACACTTCAGGCTCATAAGGCTAAAATCATATCATTTCAACTAAAGCATGTCATCATGCGCAATGAATAGTACCAGGAATTTTTGTTCCCATTAGCCAGAGGTTTATTTATATTACACTGTACCTATACGGCTAGTACCATATCGCACCCATATACCTTCTGCTTTCGAAGGCCAAACATTACTTCTATCATAATCTCATAAACCTGACTGCTGGGCGTATTTCCAAATGTGTTAAATGTTTATATGCAATACAGATGTCGCTGAACCCATGCTGTGCGTCATTACATCAGAAGGGGCAGATACTGAAAGATGATATATTCTAATTTCCACTTATTGAATAATTTATGGTGCACCTAACATTATAAATATATATTTATCTCTTGTTTCAGGAAAGTTCTATTTCTTACAGTAAAACGCTTTTATTCCTAATCTCAGTAAGTCAGGACGCAGTATACTTACTTAACCCACACATTAGAACAACCATTTTTAGAGATTCTTACACTCCTGCTATTTGAATTCGTAATAATCCACCCGATTCAATAACTTTCTCTGGACCTATAAAAGTAACACGGCCCAAAGCATCTCTTACATTCACAAAATAATGGGCAGCCCACTTACCGTTTGGTGTGTTAAAACACCCGCATCATGTAGTCTTTCCAGCATCATCGCAGGTTTTCTTGGATGCTCCAGTCTCTACATCGTTCTCCAACAAGAGGACGTTGTATACCGAAATCGCAACACTATATCTCATCTCGCATCAACGCTCCTATTGGGTACCACCATAGTGGCCGTGTTCAGCGTTACAGTCACTGGCATGCTCTCGATTACCCATGGAAGTCAAAAAAGGCAAGGTAGGCGGGATGGTATCAACTTCGTTCAGGTGCGTTTTGGAACAACCAACGGCTCAAAAGCCTCATTGTGGTTGCCGATGGCTTCAGTAAGCCTCGTAGTAATCCAATTCTTGGTGGGCCTGCTCCTATGGCACTCGGCTCGTTTCCCAATTTGGTCTATCATTCTACTTGTAGTGGAATCACTTATTCTCCTAGTTGGATCGGCGATGATTCTTCGGAATGTCTTTGGGGCTTTTCAGATTGAACGGAATGGACAGACTGAATCGTTTGCAACACGGGACCTATACACCATTATAGAATAAGGATTTCACTCTCAGTGCTTATTTACGTAGGCAAAACATTTCGATTTCTCTTTGAACGATCCATTGGAAATGCCCTCGACGTATTACAATTTGTGGGGCACTTTAGTAGATTGTGAAAGCCTAAGCCCGTCAAGGATCGTATTATAGCTTGTATCTATTGGCACCTTCTAGATTAGCAAAGCTCCAGTAATCCTATCCACACGCCTTGCCAGCAAGCGTATACTCTGATTCTCCTAGCTATCGTCCGCTAATCAGTCAAGTTTCTTTCTCCGTCGAAATATCTTCGATCTTCGAGCATTAATGCTTGTAAAAGGCGGCTATAATGATCCCCCGTGATAGATCCGTCACGACTATACCCCCGGCCTTTCGGACGGCGACGCAGTGACAGCATTACCATCAAAGCCGTCCCGTAACGTTCTGTCGTTGCTTTGATGTTAGACTCATGGCTTAAAAGGAGGCGAACAATACTCTTGTGACCCATGGATACTGCAACATACAGAGGCGGTGCGAGCCGTGCACCCTGTAGACTGGCATCAGCACCCCTACGGAGGAGCAGTTCGGTCATTTCTCTATCACCGTTGACAACCGCCCGTTGGATGGCCGTAGGGGAGTATCGAGTATGTTCGTCTATACCGGCTCCATTGTCCAGCAATAACCGAACAATACCCCTGTGACCTCGAGTTGCTGCTGCTTGGAGTGGCGTCACAGATCGATGATG
>NW_024574019.1:0-2688 GCF_900044065.1 Fusarium mangiferae
TCATACGTGCTTGTGTCGAGCGCTCTTGAATTGCAATGTTGGCCTGCCCCTGGCTCTTCTAAGGGTAGGAAGACACGTTTCCCTGAATTGTTTGCTTATTTTCACCGAAAGGGAACCACAACGCTATGTGCTTTCTTTGTTCTTTGCAGTGCAAAGGATACCGACATTCGTTCCAACAATGCGTCGGCTGCAACTGCGAGCCTATTGACAGGTATCGAATGTCAATCAGATCTTGGCACGCTGAGCCCGATACTTTATTGTTAAAGCAGAATCGATGGCCATCGCTCAGACAGCGGTTGGTCACACTAAACCTGTAGGCGGTATTACATTTGTGGCAGATCCATTGCCAACGGGTCTCCGAGATGGAGACGTGGTTATGAGAGTTTTGCTTTACCATGTTGCCGACATTTGATCAGGTACCAGCGCGCACTCAAGCCATTGGACGAAGAAAATCACGGGAAGATGAATAAGCTCAGACCCTGCAACGGCTAGAGACGGATCCAAATAAGAATAAGATTAAGAGGAAGCCAATTAAGCGTCAAAGACAACAGGAGTGCCGGAAGATTAAGGTAGTCATATTTGTATATCTGGCCGTTCGATCATATTTGCATATTTCCGACCCTACCTACAGATGACAAAATATTCTCTTCGTACATTCATTGTGCTCAACCCTGATTGCCAGACTATTGCAGAGATTAATCTCAAGTCCCTTCTTGCCAGATGTGAAAAATAGCATGCTCGCTTATGCATTCTACGAGACATAATCCTGTCAATAGACCAAATGGATACCATGTTCGATAGATCGAGGTGAGCTCGGATTCCTTCAAGATATGTCTATTAATGGAATTATGGCCTGACTGTTTGAACCCGACTCATTTGTTTTGAACGAATATAGCATGTATGGCGCACATGACCCGGCGAATGTTTTAATGTCCTCTGGCCTCGCTAAATTCTCACATAGTTGTGAAAAAACGGTTAGAAGGCCCGAAGAGAATTAATTCGTCTTTCTATGATTCTTGGCATACCTTGATACGTGTGTTAGGATGGGAGACATTACGCCGTGTGGTACAAGCAGCGCCAATTCCTGTCACTTCATTGGTAATCATTGCAATGAAGATTCCGCAATCAGTTACTCAATATAAGGTCGCTTCTCCGAATAGAACCATCGGTCAGAAATTGTCTAGGTTATGGTACCTGCGGGCTATAGACCGACTTGCTTTTACTGTGCGAGACAAACTATTAAAACTATGAAAGATGAAGACTTGTGTCACGTAAATACGACGAACCTCAACTAAGAAAAACAAAGTCGAGTAAGCCAGTCGGATAACGTAGCAAGATTTGAATAGTGCCTTGTGAGAGAAGAGTCTTGCTAGCCTCATCTTCACAACCGATTTGATCCCTGTACTTCATGAAGATTCGCATTGCAGCCTGTGTGTCAGGTCGTCTCACGATTCATAATCCAGACATAAAAACAGCCACGCTCAAAAAAGCCTCCAGTCCTAGGACATTGCGTTTCAATTCCCTCAAGGTATTCTAGGCATTTTGCCTCGTCGAATTCAGACTTCGTACAGCCGGGATATATGTGTGCCCCTACAACAAAACTACGATATTCCGATATCTTGGATGGATTCTTGGCTGCAAGTGGAGTTTTGATAAACTGATTACAAAATAACTTTGCCACCTCCAGCCCTATCTTTTTGGAATGGGTAGAATCCTCTTCTTGAAGTTCACAATCTGTCCAACAAGGGCACGGTCCCGTGGTAGGCGCCGCTGTCTTCCCTGATTTTGTGGTCGTTGGCTTAGAGGTTCCAGTAGTGACAACCGTGGTAACCCGGGATGCTGGCTTTCTGTCAGTTTTATCGGTGGTCTTATGTGACCCTGTAGTCGGAGAGTGTGGTTTTGTGGATTCCGTCGTTGCTGGATCAACATTGTGAGTGGTTACCTCGGTAGCCGAGCGATCTGGCTTGCTATTAATTGCATCAGGTGAGCCATTAGTCGGAGAGTTTGTCTCTGCTGATGCTGTTAGACTTTCAGCATCCTTTGTCCCTTTGGTCGGCTTTGCTACGGTGTTCACATTGTGACTGGTGATACCAGTAGTCTGGCCGGTTGGCTTTCTGTCAACTGAAACAGTAGACTTGTGCAATTTTGTAGCAGGAATGCTATTTGGAACTGATGTCGGGGTTGAAATCACAGTGTTTTGAGATAGCGAAGTTGTCGTGGTCGTTGGCTCAACACTTTTGCTAGTTGCATCACTAGGCTTGTTGATAGGCTCGCTATCGGTGAAAAGGGTGGTTCCCTGTGGTTTTGTGGTAGTAGAATCTTTCTTAACCGATATACTCGTTGAAACAGTAGTGGTCATAAGGCTTGTGCCTGTGCCAGTTGAGGTTGGTGTTTTGTCTATTGTTTCATCATATGTTGTCCCAACAGTGGGATGAGATCTATAAAGGTCACTTATAGGTATGCTAAACGGTGTCAATGGTTTGGATGGTGTTGAAGCGTCTTGAACCTTCTCTTCTCCATGCAGTAGTAGGGTTTTGGGACAATTTCCGGACCAGATAGCTGGGGTGATGATAGTTATTTCTGGGCCGTATGGCACAGTGTAAGTCTCACCAAACATTATTCTATTGGGGTTAACACTTGGATTTAAGGCCCCGAACTGCTTTACTCCGACACCAGGAAGACCTTGGC
>NW_024573972.1:0-2069 GCF_900044065.1 Fusarium mangiferae
GTCTAGGAGGATTGTCTCATCTCAGCGGTAAGAGTGGTGCCATAAGTTCGGTCCATCCCCCTGAAGTAACGGCGAGCACGAATGAAGCTGGCGAATCTATTCGATGCCTACGCTCGTCGTTGCTCGAAAAAGTCATTAATCACGGCAAGACGCTTCGGCTGTTGGTGTTGGATATTCGAGAGGTCATAGATCAACCGCAGTCATGCATGCGATTCGATCTCTACGAAGTGCAAAAGCTCACTGGGTCATGTCCCAAGATCGAGTTTATTGGCATGCCAGTCAGCCTGCAGGCTTCTGGTGGGCAGCGTTATCGACGAATGAATTATGAAGTCAGTGAAAACTATCGCTGTGTTGCTAGACTTGAAAGAGAGTTGTATTAATCTTATCACAGAAGAACATCCATCTATCGGCGAGGCAGCTGAAAGCTTTCCATCTCAGGGGCGATTATCGCCCTTTCAGTAGAACCCTAAACGACGCCAAGCACGTGTCAAAGCCATTCCGAAACCGCTCAGACTTTGAAATCTTTATTGGTCACTACGATAAACTCAGAAAAGTTTCCTTTAATTTCAAGGGCGAGCGGAAGTTTCTTAACGTCAAAGAGGAGGAGGTCAAAGTATATGATTTAAATCTGTGAAATATGGTATTAAAAATGAATAAATAGTAAATCATCTGTTAAAGAAACCATTAAAAATTGACATAAACAAGCGTTAAGTGGAAGGCATAACCTGGAGTGTTACATGTAAATGAGGGATCTTGAGATCCCACGCAGAGACAGTGAATTCAGCAGGGGCAAGTCTTTCACATACCACGTATTGTGAACACATCGTAAATAAGCACTAGACACGAGTGACGTGGCTATTGCCATGGCTTATATACAGATCAGGAAACGGAAGTTTCCCGTTAGTTGGACCGCCCTTGAGTCGCACAAGGCAGTATTACTCATCACCCTCTGTTGCAGCCTCCATACAACGAGACAGTTCGGTCAAAGTGCGAACGGACGATTGGTTCGCATATGCTCCTCGCAGTGTCAAGTATAGCCCCAATCGAAGAAGCCGTGAGCACGGCCCGTTGCCTCCAGTGGCTACAAGCGTGGTTAATTGTCGCTATCTTTGATCCTTCCTTGTTGATCATTTGCGAAATATCTAGGTGGCTTTTGATCTTGGCCGGGATAATATGAATGCGTCCATGTCAAAAGAAAATCTACTTTATAATAAAAGCAGAATGAGATAGGGTCGTGGTTAGAACTGTGGATTTGATGCAGGGCAGTGGTATTGTTGAGAGCTCTGGTTTGCTTCCGAGATCTGACATATTCTGTCACGGTACAAGATAAAGTCAAGGTACGCTGGGCCGTTACCTCTGGAATTGGACTCAGATGATTGCCCTTGGACGCGATAAATTTACAGGAGAAAGAATTTTGCGAAAAAAAAAAAACGTAGTCGATACACAGATGTATGGTAATGAACCAGAGGCATGTAATATACCACCGTTTTGTAAACGAGTGCAGGATCTCCAACGTCTCTCTGACCACCAACGACACATCTTTCTCAGTGCTTTCTTACCTCTTCTTCACCCAAATTTCTCGTTTCAATCGACCGGCAATGATAGCGTCAGCCGATCGGATGGCGTAAGTAACAATAAGCACCAGATCTCAGCCATCTAATGCCAGGCCTCAAACTTCATATAGCGGCAAGCTTCTTCTCGGTGTATTCATCAACGTCACCAGCAGGTTTACCGGGTGAGAGGTGCTTCATTTCAACACCCTTGATTTCGAACAAACCTAGCCATTGGATGACTTTCATAACGGCCCGTTCAACGTTTCCCTTGGTCCTCTTGACATAGGTCGACCCAATGACTCTAGTATCACGACGTCTTTCAATAGCATCCTTTAAATGAGCCGATGAAAGGGGATCGATGGGTGTTCTCTGGCTAAGAACCATAACTAAGCCGACCGCCCCGATGTATATCGGCACTCCTGCCGGAAGACCCGAGGAAATAATGGCTAAAATGGCCCCTAGGGTTACCGCTTGAGCGTATATGGTAGAATGAGACTGAATCTTCCCCATGCCAAT
>NW_024573972.1:6784-12125 GCF_900044065.1 Fusarium mangiferae
TCTGGAACCAATCTGTCTTTATTGAGCGACTTGACCGCCCGCATACTATTAGCTTTGTTCTTGGACTGCAAGTAAACGGCTAATAGTTTAACTTAGGACAGAATARATGAAAGASAGGCTTATATMGGTTTTCAAAACTTGCTTCTCAAGTGTGACTTAAACTACTGAGCTCACACAACACAACGGTAGGTTTTCAACTTACTGCTAGCTTGAGCTTTGGTACATGACAGTGCAAGCATGACTAAGTTGGCTGGGATAAAATGTACTACTCCAAAATAGGAAATGTAACGTTTAGCTATATTGGATAACATGCCATGACTACAATATTAATCGAGATTGAATAAAGCTAGACTCAGAAAGCTAATTCGAGCCTCGGAAAGGGGATCGCATTTTAATGTAGCCGAAAAACGTGTTGGTGGCTTTGAAGCCCAGGTCGAATTTCCCTACTGGAATGGCGCGTCCGCTCCCAGTACTTAATAATTTGCACTGTCAAACTCTCTCCACTTCCCGCGTTTACGCCCCAAACTTCCAGGCAGCAGCGGTATTTTTAAACACTTCATTGACTCAATCGCAAATTGCTTTCACGCATCAGTAAGGCAGCCGATTTCGCAATAGTCAATTTTCTTACATCTCTCCTCATGGGTCTTCCCTTTTCAGCATTTCTACAGTCATCATGAGCCAAGAGCTAAATGACAAGCAGTTTTACCAAGCTTCGGCCCCACTATTAACGATCGAAAGGAAAGCATTTATCAATGCTACATGGAAGTCTTCCAAAGCCTTCAACGAATTTGAATTGTCAGGCTACTTTAGGTTCCTTGAAACAGAGCGAACAAGTAAAACTAGGGTCGACGATCCCGCATACTCTCACCTTTGTTTTAAACACATTTTCGACATTCAAAGTATTCTCTACGAAAACCTCAATGAACCTCCGCTACGCCTACAAGACTTAGTCCAAAGAAGCTTAGTCTCGTGGGAACCAGAGCTCGAAGTCGTTCAGGACTTAATCATTCTCGTTATTAAGTTAACATTTATGGTTCGGGCCGAGTTCCCAAACTCCTACTCGCATCCTTCGCCATTCCAAATGCAGATGCAAGACAACCAAAGCCTTAAAGACACGCTTAGGGAGTTGCAAAATGTGCCACCTTTACAGAATTTGGGTACACAAAATGAGCTGCCGTCGTGGTTTAATGTTATTGATCTGGAGAAAAAGGCTAACCTGAGAATTGATTGGACTGACCATCTTGATGAACATCTGACTTTCCAAAGTGGAACTCTTGTGATATTTCGACACATCGCAGTCCTCATGTATATGAGAGAATCAGGAATCTTGTGAGTCTGGGCGCATAATGTCATGCTACGGGGAAGAAAATGCTAATTTTGCAGAACCAGCAATATTTTTTCTTCCGAATTCCTAACAGAAACACAGCGGTCACTCCTGTCATTTTTCCCCTCAACCGAACGCAAATACGGGGCCGGGGACTACCTTGACTGGTTTCAGAATCACGGGCCTGTTGAGGACTGGCAGAGATTACTCACAAGACACGATCGAACTTCTCACCTTACTCGATCTTATGAAGACTTTCCTTTCTGGCATCGCAGGCTTTTGTTCCTTCTCAATATCTCTAAAAATCAAGAAAGTTGGAACATCAAGAGGCTGTGGCACGATGATCGTGATCAGATTCTATGGTGGACTAGATGGGGTTCCATTACATTCATATTCTTATTTGCCCTATTTGGGCTCACGAAGTCAATCATGGGTATCGCTCTGGCTGTCCATGCATTTCGCACTTGATATGAGGGTCAGGTTTAGAATGGTGGTGGTGTCCCGGGGTATTTTGTACGGCCACAAGCGTCAGAGTCTGAATCTTATGATTTTGGGTCCTCGAGAGGCTAGTGGAACATTGTCGTTTGAACACTCATCTGTTGTCAAATTACAATTTGCGATCAATAGTGCCAGGGATGTGTAGGAGACGGGCAGTAGTTGCGACAAAGTGATGGTGGTGGGCTAATGATTATCCGGCACGCCGTTCAGGCCAAATGTTCAACTGACTCCCTGCTACGGATGGACACAATTTTCAGGTGCGGACATTAATGCGTATGTCCCAATAGCGATTAAGGTTCGAGACGGGAATAGTACTTCATCATTGTTTGTGACTTTATTTCTAAAGGACATCTGGAAGTCAAGAATAAGTTTTTTCATGTCACTAGGTTCTTGGACGTGCCGCTCAACCTCAAGAATTAGTTGTCGGCAGGAGTTCTTGTTGAGTTTTCAGATATTGTGCGTAGGCAAACTCGACTTAGGGTTCAAAGCCACCACCAGAAAGTGTACAGCTGGAGCCGTTTATGAGTCTCGCTCGCTATTAGCCACTGCCAGATCGCGAAATGGTCTTTGTAGCCCTATATCTTGATGACTTGGAGGTACTTCCAAAGTATTCACTGGCAGGACTACGTGAGTTCAATTGATAATTACTTAAATCACCGTAGTTCTTATAACAAACTCCTCTTGCGATATTTCTCCACACGATTTGCAAACTACCTGTACTTGGATAACTCGTCCATGGTTCCAAGCTTCTCTTTGAAACAAGACCTAACCTCGTTCTCATGTCCCCAGGCGGCTTCACTTCCAGCCTTTAACATTTCCCCTTCTTTACTATGGCGATAAGTCTCGATCTTCGCCAACTGTACTAGTTGATGCGGAATATTCGGTACTGAAGGCGAAATGAAATTTAGCTATACCTCGATCTCTGCACGACTCTTCAGCACCGTTTCTGATTCTTGTTTTGGCTCCCTCGAATTTGAAATTTCCCATAAACTGCCTGCGATCCTCAAGAATTCTGACCAAAATATTGAACAAGGTTTCGCATGAACAAATAAATTCCAAGACTTTTGAAGCTTTATCCACATACGCATTCATAGCAGAAAAGGAGTACTACTGCACCCAGATATCAGCAAGCTTTTCATCCATCTTTTCGGTAGCCCATTGCTCAGTGATTATCCCCAGGATCTTTTCTATTTCCCCTCTGTCTGAGATGTTCTTCCACGATTATGCAAGAATGTGAGAATGAGTTCCTGTATCCTGAGCTGGCGCTGTGCTTCGGCTATCATCGTCGCAGGCTTAATCTTTTGTTTCCTTGTCTCCACGCACCGCGCCTTTGATAGCCAATTGGCAATCCTGCTTTCATGGTTCCCTACTAACTCGATCGGAGACTGTCCGGTGTTATTGAGTTGATCCTCTTGGGCATCATCTTTCCATAATATCTGGAATGAATCAAGACGGCCCTCAGCTGCAGCAAGGTGTAGGACGTTGTTGCCATCCTGCATGGAAATCATACCACTTTTCATCGATAAAATGTTGGAGTATGTCAACGCGTTCTGGATGTTTGTCAGGGCCGAAGATAAACCAATCAATTCGATTGGGATATAATCCACCACAGGCACTGGCGTCATTGCAATACCTGTCATTGGTCTCATTGGGATATAGTTTTTTCATTTAGCGAAGAACATGAACGCAGCCGTTCGTGACAGCAGTTCCACAGGCATGAATGAATTGGTCCTCTGTCAACCGCTGTATGTTATCATCAACACACAGATATTCGACCGACGATCTATGTCTGCACTATACGGCTGCAGTCAAGGTACCGATGTGCTCAGACCTGGCCGCCATGGTGACCGGATTGTAGGTTTCGACGTCTGTGAAGTGCTCCACACTCATTCCTAGGGCTTGCATATCATCAACTTTACCATGATAAGCCATTCAGGCATATGCCCACCATCTATCGTCCGGCTTCAATTCTGCACCAGGTTTCGGATCCCGGCCAAAGCATGCCGCAGTCAAAAACGCGTTGCGTTTTCGATCCTTGTACGAAGGGGGATCTTCGATACTGGGCAAATAACAATATTTGGATGCACCATAGCGGCGTCGTGCCATAAACGCTATTGCCACAGCTTCTTTCCACGACGGTCCCCCACGATCCGAACTGTTCTGCAACTTGGCCAGGATTTCGTCAACTACTAGATAGGCTTGGCCATCAAAAAGATATAAGAATCTTTGAAAAATCCAATATGGGTTCATGCACGGTCGCGCAGATGTGTCTGGTTTTGATGTATAATAGCAGTTCGAAAAAACTGTCCTGCATAGCTGCGTATGTATATACATGTCACGTTCATACACGGTGGCGAGGTTGCCCAAGTCAAGATAATTGAAGATACGGTCCCAAGCCTCCTAAGATAGCGCATAGATTCCAGATATCTTGGGAAGTAAACTTACGATACTCATTGAGGTTCATGTTGGTAAACTCATGGATCAGCAATTGAGTATACTGTCTCTACGATACAGTAACCTAACAAAAATTTGTATCGGTCTGATTGGGCAGGAAACCACGGATTAATCGACCCCCCACAGCCAATCGTAAAACGGGTGCCAGGAAGAAACATAACCCACAGCATTTGCCTGCTCCACTATGCCCCCAACCCCCAACAGGCTGCAATGGTGCTTACTAGACGATCATCCCTGGAGAATCGAATTTGAATTTGACTGTGTAGCAGCATTACTAGCCCTTTGATCTGCGACCGGTACAGGATGATAAGGCGCGACACTAAGAAAAGCAAAATTATGATTGAATTGGGGATCCGACATCGTCACCAATCCTACACCTGTTGGTGTTCCGATTTTCGACCTTGACAAGGCTTGTCAGCTTGAATGCAAAAAGATTGACGCTCGAAGCTCCGGGTTCTTCCCCATCAGGACCCAATGGCACTAGTGCTGTGCACTAGCCCTTCTCTGGTGATGCTAACGGCAGCCACGGAATTTCTCAACCGTGTTCCGAAAGCCTGCGGTGCTTCTCTCGGGTGCAAGACGAAAGGAGTTGATAGCGCTTCCCAGGCAGCCATGTACAATTGAAATAACGTCATCTTCAACCACTATAACATCAACGAATAAATGAGCCGCTAATTACAATTCCGAAATAAACTTTGATCGAACTAGATTCGAAAATTGCTTAGTATTCATGTGATTATGGACYATCAACTTTTCTGCTCTCTTTCTGCGGTCTCTATTAGTTTCGCATCCGTTCTTAGCTTGTGGTGCACTCTGTTGAGGTTTGTCCCTCAGCTGGCAAAATCAAATGGAGACTTCGGTAAATTTAGTGTTGGTATTCGAGGATATGATCCGGTATGACCTTCCATAAAAAACCAAAATTTGAGTAACGCAAATGCTCGGATTTGCACTTGATAGCTCATGGACCACGACGCAGACGTCATTAACAGTCTGATACCCTATAGCGGCCTTCCTATGCCTAAATTGGCTATGGGTATAATGACCATCTACTGCGAGGTACGGAGT
>NW_024573928.1:0-1983 GCF_900044065.1 Fusarium mangiferae
AAATAAAATAGAAGGCGCGAATCAAGATTAAAATGGATTTGGTACTTGCTAGTTATTTAATTACGTCTTGCACTATGCTTCTCTCTACTTTTTATTTGCTTGTCCACTAATGTTGATTTTTGGCAGATTTTAATTGTTATTTTCTGGTCGGCGCTCGAATTTGACAAAGACATTCACCATCCCGCCAACCCTGTCCCTATTTGCACAACTGATCAGACCTGTTTGTGTGTCTTGGATCAGCGCGTCGCGTCAGATCTCGCAGGACTGTGACTGCCATGTGCATGTCAACATCCTTGGGCATTCTTTCAGTGGGGAGGAAGCCGAAGAAGAATGGCAACATCCTCGTGGCTTTCAGGCAGGATATAGTGCCGCTTGTATCATGCAGGTATGGCTTATGCTTCATTGAGCCATACTCTGTAACTTTCAAAGGCTCTTTGATACCTCTAGCTATATAGTAATTTGCAGTTAAGTCCCTGACGCGACTTGCCGTGCTATGAAGAACATTCTTGGCCCTAGGAGAAAAGGTAGATAGTTAGCAGACATGATCGTCTTTATGGAAATGTATAAATTATTACAGAATTAAATAACGACTGGTCAGCTCATCTTCCGCCTGACCTCTCGCGTCTTGGCCTGTTTGCAGTCGTTTGGAGTCAAGGTAGACCACAAGGCCATTGAGGTGAGACTCAGCAGCTTCAAAGTCTCCCAAACAGGCCTCTGTGATGGCAAGCGTGCTAATGTATCGCGCACACTTTGTCTGAAGGTTTTTGTCTGGCCCGCTTCCAAGCCAAAGGTTGACCTGTCGTATGCATTGGATCTTATGGAAAAGAAACGTGGGCTCAAATAAAGCGAGATCGCCTTTGTTCCGAGCATAATGGATTCCGGAAACCAGTAAGATATTCTGTAGAAGATCTGGGTTCTGGGTAATGGGGATAAGACTAGTCAGTCCAACTGTTAATATTCATACGTCCATGTCAAAATCTGGAGCAGGGGCTGACCAATCGTCTGGGTTCCTGGGAAAGGGACCGAAACCGTACCCAGCTTGAGAGACTGGGAGCAATGATTAGTCATAGGTTGTGGTTAAATTGGGGTAAGCGAACAAACAGTAGTGCAGAAGCTCTTTTGATCTGAGTGGCATCTTAATAGGCAAAGCGTCGAAGGGATCAAATACTCCGCTGGGTCTCATAACGTCAGAGAGCAACATCATCAAGGACGTCTCATTTGAAGAAGTGATAACCGCGGCTGCCTGGCCCTGGGTCACAGACCAGACCATTTGCTGTCCAGGACGAGCTTTAGTCCTACGTTCCCGCAGTGGGATCTTTGGCATATAATGGCATGGTAGCTTCTTCTTAGCACAGTTCAGGCTATCGACAGTTAGAAAATACCATCTCACAGGCCAGTCCGCCGTATATATCACCCATTTGACAGCTGACGTACCACGAAGGGCGTTTCTCATCACACCGGATATGCTTCTCGCGACACGCCACGCAGCCACTCCGACTCCGCGTAGAGTAGTGCCTCGTCTTTGGCGTCTTGGCCTCGTCAACGGCATTCATAGCTGTCTTACAATACGCAAAACAGTATGCGGTACGTAGCAATTGATAATTTGTAGCCCACATACAGAAGTCTTAGCGAAGATGAACAAAAGAAATGCAAGAGGGGTGGCAGGAGGTGAGATTCAACATAAGATAACAGTGACGGTATTTAAGCTATTCCTCGTTGGGACAAATAACCAGTAGTGTCATTTAATTAGCCAATCATTAACGTGCATGATAAGCGAGTGCTCCAGACAAGCGAGTGCTCCACCAATCTACACGTGAAGACTCAGAAAGAGAAATAAAACACCACAACATATCTGATCAATTAAAATTAATCGCTAGACTATTCCCTATTAACCTCAATTGACTCTTGACAGGTCCTTGCAGTATGCCCGGTCTTTCCGCAAATACTACATCGCCGAGGCTTTGATCCTTGTGACCTTCCTTG
>NW_024573928.1:2603-48280 GCF_900044065.1 Fusarium mangiferae
GCGGCGACTTAAGGCAAAGCGGTCAACATGATATATAGCTGCGGCCTTTCTAAGACTTAATTTTGGGTCATTCTGGAGGGCCTGAAGGGCAAGAATAATCTTAGCTTCATTTGGAGACTCTGGCATATTGGATTGTTGAGAAATATCTGATTGAAAAGTGATAGTGTAGGTTGAGGGATTTTTGGAGCACTCGCTTGTCTGGAGCACTCGCTTATCATGCACGTTATCAGGTTTTACTTATGTAATATTATATTGTGGGGCTCTTGCCTCTGTAAAGTTTGATTTAAGTGTAATTTTAAGGGCTTATTAATACTTTACACTTTACTCACCCTACAGCCTTTACTATACCCTAATGCAGCTTACTAAGGTGTAATAGGTTTCTTTCAAGGTTCGGGAATTAACATAGCCCCGTTGGTCATACTACTGGTAGTAGATGATGTGAGACAGCACTTACTTTCGTTGGCAGGTAGTTAGTACCTCACACAAGAACAACCCATTCGTAGTAAATGCAGAGCTTACGTTACTATTTCGTAGTTTGATAGAGCTTGTATCGGCAAGAGCGTCATGCTCGAAATCAGTCCAGGCAGGTCTATGGAGATGACCTTTTGAATAATACTGCCGTTTCTCGAATAGTGTAACTTTGAAGGAAGTACTCCAGAAAGTACTATTAGCTGTATGAGATGTCGCGCAAATGAGAAAATGGATAAACTTCCAGGTCTTCTTAAGTATAAAAGTCGCTTGAACTGTCGTTGAAATATCGAAACTACACTCACAGCTATTACTTTCTTCGCAACTTAAACCATTATAGACTACATTTATGCCTTTGCCCTTTTTATGAAAAAGAAGCACTTATTTATTTACCCCGAGTCTCACCCTCAACATGCATTTTGAAATCGCCGCTGGTATATCTCGCTCGCTATAAATGTCTCCGCTAACCGTATGGAGATCTTTACCAAGTGTACTCTAGGCTGTGATAGCTTAGACGCCTTTGTCTACACAGACTATAGCGCCTATAAAATCAATGCCAATAAAGGCTACTAAAGTACCTTAATATTAAGTATAGTCAGGTTCTGTGTAGACTGGGTCAAGAGGCGTTTACACTTCAAGTTCTCTAGGTAAAATTAGCACTGCCTAATCTACAACTCAGAAAGTGCCTATGGCTGCGTATATAATTCCTGCTGGAAGACGACCTGGAAGGAGATTTCCTGCTACTGGCGCGAGGCCCCGAATCCTAATACCAAGAAAGAGCCTATATCTTTTACTGCTGCAGTTAAGGCAACTGCAAGTGCATTCACCGCCTAAGGGCTCTTACTATACAGGACTTTATAGGAAGTTTTTATTTATTAAACTCTTTTATTTATCTATCTTTTTATTACTTAAATAAAGACCTATTAGTTAAGAAGCTAAAATTATAAAGTAAATATAGAGAACTTTAATAGAACTGTTTAGTTATACTTAAAAGTATATTATTAGGTTTTAATTATATATTTAACTATTTTATACTTAAACTTAAAATTTCTAATATATTTATAATTCTTTAAAGCTCCCTTTTAACTTTAAAGTGTTATAGTATTCTCTATATAAACCTACAATTTCTGCAAATCAACTTAAGGCAGTTTGAATAAGAAAAACGCTTGCTCCCACTCGACAATGCTCTCCTGTGCCGTTAAAATTTCCAAAAGACTTAAAGCTAGCTTTAGAGCCAAGGCTGCCAACAAGGAGCTTGGCCTGCCCAGGAAAGAATATATCATCCTCTGCGCTACCAACAAAGACAGAAGCTCGAATGCAGTCTGTAAGTCCAGTGAGGTTATATCGTTGCGATTTTAAGAGCTAAGTGTAGGGACTATTCTTATTGAAAGCCCAGAGACCTTGCTGAATAGCCCATCGTATTGATGCTGGAGTTAACGGGTTTTGCAGAAGCTGTCTCGTCATACAGT
The DNA here is from genome assembly GCF_900044065.1 of Fusarium mangiferae. NCBI lineage: Eukaryota > Fungi > Ascomycota > Sordariomycetes > Hypocreales > Nectriaceae > Fusarium > Fusarium mangiferae. The sequence continues at coordinate 4,541 of NW_024573928.1, forward strand.
CCAGGACAGTTGCATCGTGATTTTCGAATAGTCTTTGGAAAGACGCTTCTTGACAATCTTACACCACAGATGCGAAGTCATACACACCATCTACAGCAAATACTGCGGCAAGGCGGTGTTCAAAAGCTGCAGCACGTAGCGCAAGCATGCCACAAAAGGAATACCCTAAAAGACCAGTGCTCTTTAACCCATTTTCTGGATGGGTCAGAAGATAGTCAACCACGGGTGTTACTACTTTTTCCCACCCATGAATGAAACTTAAGTCTTGCTTTCGCCTTACGGTTGGTTGGCCAGGTCCTTTGTACGTAATGACGTTCATTCCGCGTTAGACAATAGCCTTGCCCATAACGTGGAGCATCTCTTACTGGCCTCCATTATAGCCGTTGCCTAGAATGATTGTCGGTTGCGCTTCCTTTTTGTTACTGCTGTAGAAAATGGCAGGAATTTAAAACTCACTATTAGTAAAAGCTAGAAATAAGTTTAAAATAAAAAAAAAAAAAATATATAGCTATAGTAATATTTATATTTACATTTATATAAATAGAGATTTTATTAAAATCCTTCTTAAGAGGCTTTTATAAGTATTATTTTTAACCTTATATTAAAAAAATACTTTATAATAAAATAAATAAATAAAGTAATATATTATATAATATTAAATTATATAGTTTAAAAAGTTTATTATAAAGTACTTAATAGATAAAATAACTTATGTAAAATAATAAAAATAATATATTATTTAAAGTTATTTAAATAACTAATTTAATATTAAAATACTTATATCTAACTTATTAAAACTCTTATAGTAAAAGACACACTCCTTTTATGGTTTTATAGGGTTAATACTAGTTATTATATCAGCAGAGTTAGCCCCTCTATTTATATCCAGCATTAGCTCAGGTTCTATTTTATATCAAACAAGGCAAACATTAAAGAGCAACAAACCAAAATGTCATCACAAGCGGGACAAACCCCAAAACCGCTTTCTATTAAAGAGGAACAAAAACTAGGGCAGCAGAAGACGCACGCGATTGCGAGGGCGCAAAAGCAAGCAGCGATGCAACAACAAACTGCACAGCATATGGGAGCCGGGAATCAGATGGGTTACCAGCAGATGGGGATGGGCCAGCCTTATAACGACATTCCCGCCACTGATCCAAGCGACATAGATATTCTCACTGGAAGAGGAGTCAATGTACCGGACTTTGTAAAATTTCTGTGTACTTGCTGAGACGGTGACTTATCTACTCTCGAGTCAATTGTTACCTCTCAAACCCGCTCGCCACTGTTCCTTCACCATGGCATGCTTGATGCCATAAAAAACGGCAAAGTCGAAATTGTACGCTATCTTCTGCAGTCTGGAACACCGATTTCGCGAAAAGTCCCAGAGACTATCCTCAGAGCCCCAGCGGATCAACAAGTTGCTTTATTTCAGCTTCTCACTGAAAATGGCTGGACAGTCAATTCGCTAGAGCGTCTCCTCCCAAGACTCATTCAAACAAACAACGAACCTTTGCTTGACTGGTTCCTGGAGCATGGCGCAGATCCGAACATTGGCGGTCCCGAAGGAGATCCAGTCCAAGCTCTTAGATTAGCAGCCTCACAGGGGACAGTTAAATTAGTGCAGAAGCTTCTCAATGGCGGAGCCAAGATGACCAGCAACGGATTGGGGTTATTCTATGCTCCAGGTGCTTGTCCAGCCGGTTTTATTCCCCACACTGGACTTGTTCAACCCAGTGCTGAGTTTGACAAGTCTAGAATACCCATTATGGCACTGTTAATAGAAAATGGCGCTGGTGTTAATGGCAAACTTGAGACAAAGCACATGACAGCGCAATACCCCATTGTAAATGCTGTTATGGCCGGTGCTTTTGAGAGAGTCAAGTGGCTGTTGAGCCAAGGCGCTGATCCTGATTTGCAGGGCCAGTACGGCAGTGCCAGAGACTACGCCAAGTTTAGGTCGAGCGATGAAATGAAACAGGTACTAGGAGTGAGTGTTACATAGGACCCCATTAGGATCGGGAGTTAAATTACAATGTGGATCTACTTTATGTCGATTGTTTGGAAACCTGCTCATGCATGCATGAATCTGCTGACAGGATTGAGGAATCACAGATTGCAATCTTGCGTTATTGCGCAGCCCAAATGTCAGCCTTGATCTGTTTAAAATTAGCAAGGATAGTTCAGGGATGGGACGGATAGCTCATGGGCCGGCCTAGCCGGTAGGATTCTCTAGCCTTCACTCTGTAATCTCTGGGGCTAGGGGCCAGGCTTAGGTGAGACGGCAGTTATTTAGCGGATCATAACACGATGAGCGATTTCAATGCCAGTATCTATTTACCAGCTTGCTCTTTTACATAAAGACGAGATTTGTATTTTTAATTTATTTTAGATGACATACTTATTATTACATAGAGAAACGGAGTTTGTCAAACTTAAGGCAATCGTGATGTCTTATTTAGGCGACGGAACAAACTTTCTGTTGTATTTACTTGTTTATCGTTTATTGCGAGGTTCAAGGATATTTCTGAAACACGGAAGGATCCGCTAATGTCGGCAGGCTTCAGGGGTTTTGCTCACTATAACCAATGAACGCCATTGATTCTAACGCGCTGATAGCTTGGAGGAAGCGTTAATTATAGCAAGCGTAAGCACTAATGCTTAAGGGATTAGGGCTGTACCTGTGTCACTGTAACCTCATTCACGTCAACCCTGGGAAGCAATGGAAGGGCATATTCCGATCAACCAAGCTGTGCCAGCACAGAGTCGATATATAGAATGCTTTGTGCGCGACGCCTTGATCCAGCGTTCATTTGTTAGAGCCTCTGAGTTTCTTTCACACTCTAGTTTGGTATAGTCCTCCCTTTTCTCTCCGTCATTCGTTTACGCCGAGATGCGTGCCACGTTCTTTGCCCTGGCGGCGCTGCCATTCTGTGCAATTGCTCAAGATCCGGTTCCTGAAGCCGCGCCCACTACTACCACCACTACCTCTGAAGCTTTCATTCCACCAGTGATTGATACGTCCACCGACATTCCTGTTGACCTTAACCCTACTACTACCAATGCTATCGTTGTGCCTCAGTCGACCTCGGAAGCAATTAAAGAGAACCCGCAGCTGACCACTCAACCTGTTCCTGGTATTCAAGATACGACAACGTCCCAAGATGTTATCCAGGCTCCTACTTCACAAGCGCCACCTGTTGTCCAAGATACAACTACAGGCCCTGCGCCTGTCATTGACACCTCTCAGCCCCTCCTACAGGAGGGTACGACTCAACCTAATGCTCAAGACACGACCACTGGACAGCCTATCATCGAGGATACGACCTCACAACAGGTACCCCCTGTCCGAGATACAACAACGGAGCTGCCGCCTCCAATTACGACCAGCACATGGCTCCCTGTAGCTGATACCACCAACCAGCCCATCATCGAGACCCCCGGTTCCTCACAAGAGCCTGTTGCTCAGGAAACCACTACGGACGTGCAATTGCCCGCTGTGCCTACAACAACATCGGATGCTGTTCTTGGTGTAACCACCGAGACCAACAACCCTCTCCCAGATACCACGACTCAACAACAGCCAATCATTGAGAGTACCACGACTGGCATCCCGACTGCTGAGACAACCACTGCTCACGTACCCATACAAGATACTACAACAACAGCTGCTGAGCAGCCTGCTCAGACCACTACGCAGCACCAGGAGCCTGAGCCTACCTCCGATGAGTCCAAGCCAACTAGTAAGGATGACGGCGAGCCTGGCATCACCCAGCCCCCAGCCCAAACAACGGTCGCTCCTGAGGTGGCCACGTCGGCCGTTTCCTCCGTCTCTTCGCAGGTCGCCGCCCTTATCCCCGTCATCAACAAATGGACTGAGGACCCTGAATCTCTCACCGATGAGACTAACAAGGAGGTCGAGGACACTCACGACGACATCATCGCTGTTATCGTGTCTCTGGGCGGCAAACCCGATGTTGGCTGCAACAAGAAACGCGGCCTGCTTGGACCTATTAGTGATGTCATCAACAAGCTCGCTTGTATGGCGCAGGATCTTACCAACATCTCGGGCAGCATCATTGCTGGTAACGTGCCTGCCGTCACCAGTGTTGTTCCTCAAGTACAGAGCCAGAACGACGATCTGACTGAGGAAGATGAGGAGAATCAGAGCCAAGAGGAGCAAAGTAAGGAAGAGTCCACCAAGCAAGAGGAGACGACAAAGAGGGAATCTACTACAGAGGCTCCTACAACCACCGAAGCCCCTACGTCAACGGAGGAGTCTACTACCACTGAAGCCACCACCACGACTACTGGGCTTCAAGTACCTTGTGGTGCCGATACTTGCGGTGGTGGTGGTGGTGGTGGTTCTTGTCCTATTGGGTCTGGAGGGTCTAAAGGAGGACAGATGGGTAGCGCGGCTGGCGAAGTCAACTGCAATGACCTCCCAACGACTACTATTGATGGATCCCTCCCTACAGATCCTTCCAAGCCCATTGACTTCGGTGAGGATCCCTTTACTGCTCCTACTGCCCGCGCCGAGTCTTTATCCTCACCGTCCAAGCGTGATATGGAGCTAGGAGCTCGAGCATTCAACGATGACATGTCTCCCAATCCCTTCTATGTTGCCTCCCTCACGCCCCTTTGGGTCGATCAGACTGGAGCCACAGCTGGACACTGGTTTGGCGCTCCCCCTTTCGCTGGTAAAGGCTCTGCTGGAGTCAACGGCATCTATGGCTGCACGTCGGTCATTGTCGTGTCTGACTTGGGTGTCTATGTGTCTCACATCTGGGAGAACCCTGTCTTTATCGACAGTTTCGGGAACCCAACGCCTGATGCAGATTTCCAGGCAACTACTTTCAACGCGCTTCGTGATGGTACTATCGACGCCAATGCCGAAAGCATTGCTGGTTATGTTGGTACCGACGAGCTCCCCGGCGTGCTGCATTCCATCTTCCACCCCAGGGTTTTCGTTGTAACTCCTTTCGCCACCGACTATGATCGTAGCATTGGCGTCACCACTGCTCTGCGCTACGAGGCGCGTGCAAACTACTTGGCGACTGCAGTCTCGGGTATTGTTCCTGGATCTGATTATACCGTTCTTGGTTACACACGAGTTGGTGAAGTAGAATCCAAGGAGCAGTACGGAACGTGGGGTCGCGCCATCGTTGAGTATGATATGCTTGAGGAAATCGTCTTTGGCTCGGATGGCGACATAACGGGCCAATTCATGGGTCGATGGAGACTCTGGGTCGAGGACCAGCTTGTCACTTCACACAAGTTCCTCGTCTTCCCTGATCCTGTTGCCCTTCCTGAGACAACACCTGCTGCTACCCCTGCTGCGGGTCTTCAGAAGCGTGCCGACGAGGAGGCTGCCAGCAAGTGCTTGGTCCGCGGTGGCTCCACTGGTGCCACTTCAGCCGGTCCCACTTCTACAGACAAAGCTGCTACTACGGCTGATGCCACTTCTACTGCCGAGACTTCAGAAGCCCCTACTACAGATGAGAGGACTCCTGGGGCTACTGGAACAACCACTGCCGAAGAGAAGACCACCGAGGCTGCAGGAACAACCACTAGTGAGGACAAGACCGGAGAGGCTACTACAACTCAGCCTGAGCCTGCCTTAACAACCTCTACCCCAAGCACCTTCATCACTACGACTAGAGCCTCGTCCGAAGCCATCACATCCGATGTCACGTCTGATGCAGCAACAACTAGTGAGGAAGTTCGCACTTACTACCCTTGCGTGATCTATGGCGGACCTCGTGTCGACAAGCCATACTGTCAATGCAGCACCACAGTCTCTGGGAAGCAATACGTCACTTCAGCCTCCCTGATAGACAACAGCTGCGAGGACTACACTTCGTATCCGTCCCCAGTCGTCCCCGTAACCGAGGCCCCAGCGACCCAAGCCCCAGTGCAAACTCCCTTCACTGAGACCAACGACGGCACCGTTCTGGTCTACTCAGCTTACACCCTCGAGTACTTCATGGCGTATACCGTCCACGTCACAGCAACGCGTGGCTATGGTGTGCCATCGACCGTTTCTACACCTGTACCTACTCAAACTGCTGTTGACAACGACGGCAGCGGCCAGTGTGGAACAGCCGATAGCTTGTCAAAGAAGGGACTGGGTGAGGCTTGTGATCGAGCTATCAATGAGTTCGATGCCGATACTGTGTATAAAGGCTACACGACGCGATACAGCCGGTCCAACAAGGGTATTCTGATGGCTGCCTCGTTTGGTCAAGCTGCTTGTATCGCTAAGTTTGAGTGCGATGACTACGGTATTGGAATGAAGGGCAGCGATATCATTGCAGCTCGTGAGAATGCTAAGACGAACGATGGTATTTGGATTTGTGGACATATCCGCCTGTCCAACTCGTGCAGTGTCATCATGGACTACTGTACAAACTGTAAGAACAGCGGTTAGGTTCTTATTCTTTGGGCAGATAACATTGCGACCATTTCTCTTCCTACATGACTTTGAGTTTCTTAATAACGCTTTGCATTAAGCTTTTACACAAGACTGTTCATAATGTTCTGCAAGAAGAGAACGACTTATAAGTATCCTAATCATAAAAGCCGATAACATATATCATGCTGAACAAAGGCTCAGCAGCTCTGCCTGTATCAAATTCTAGTTACTCGTCTCTTGAGCCAACCTGAATTGGCTCACGAATCTTCTTTCAGCGGCATTCCTTTCCGTAGACGTGATCTTTCCTTGCTGGACATCACCCCAGGCGCCGCCTCCAGGGGTATCAATCACGAACCAATCGCCCGCCTCAACTTTGAAGTCTTTGCGGCCGCCAACTCGGCACCATCGGCCGGCTTCACCACCCTTGACGATGTAGTTCACACCTGGCTTTCCAGCTTCGCCACCCTTCATGCCATATGGCCTAGTCACACGCCTCTCACTGACAACAGAACAGCCCATGTCACGACCAAACTCGTAAATCCGGCGAATGCCATTGCCACCGTTCCACTGACCCTTACCACCAGAATCTTCTCGTATACTGAATTCGCGTAGGACTATAGGATATCGCTTCTCTATGATCTCTGGATCGCAGATTTTGGTGTTGGTCATGTGGACATGTACGCCGCTTGTGCCGTGCCACCCTGGACCAGCACCGCTCCCGCCGCATATAGTCTCACAAAAGCCAAATCCTGTGCCTGGTATCAAATCTCCAGTTGCAGTGTCTATATTGCCATCGATACCAAAGGAAACAACATTGCAGTCTCCTTGACTGGCCGCAGATGCTGCAAATGCCTTGATAAGCACATCTGTCACTCTCTGTGATGTGATAGGATTGCCAGCACACACGGCAGCCTCAGGTGATGGGTTAAGAATGCTACCCTCTGGAATTGTGAATGTCAGAGGGCGTAGACAACCTTCGTTCAGAGGGATGTCCTGGTTTATGAGGCAGCGCATGACGTAAAGAGTCGCGCTTCGTGTGATGGCCTGAGGTGCGTTGAAGGAGTGGTATCCTTGCTCACCGGTACCAGTCCAATCAAGGTGTGCTGACGCTGTGTCGGGATCAATAGTGATGGTGAGCTGGATAGGCGTGCCATCATCCATGTGATCGAGTGCAAATAGAGGCTTTCCTCCAGTTTCTTTATACGTGCGCAAAAGGAAGTCTCGTACACATGCCTCGGCATTGTCGGTAATAGCGTGCATATTGAAGTGGACATTTTCAAGACCATGTTCTGCTATCAGTTCAGACACTAGGGAAGCGCCCTTTGCGTTCGCTGACACTTGAGCCTTCAAGTCGTTGATGTTATCAGCGAGCTTTCTTGTACCCGTACAGCCAGGAAGTCTAGATGGCTCCTCTAACATGATCCTCGTGATCATCTCTTCGTCAAATATGCCATCTCTAACGAGAAATTCTGACACAATCATAGCTCCCTCTTCGTACAGGCTGACACTACCAGCAGGCATAGAACCGGGAAGAATCCCTCCAATCTCTTGGTGGTGCCCTCTCGATGCGGTGTAGAAAATGATGTTATTCCCCTCGTTGTCAAAGACGGGCGTGATACAAGTGATGTCCGGCAAGTGTGTTCCACCCGAGACCGGGTGATTCGCAACAAGCACGTCTCCAGGTCGGAGCTGTCCTGTGTATTTATTGTGCTGATACATGACAGCCTGCTCCATGGATCCTAGATGGACGGGAACATGAGGAGCGTTGGCAACAAGACGACCATCAGGACTGAACAGGGCGCAGCTGAAGTCTAGACGCTCCTTGATGTTGACTGAGACACTCGTCTTCTGCAAAGCATGGCCCATCTGCTCCGCGATGCTCATGAAGCGGTGAGACAAGACGGTAAGCTGGACAGGATCAACTGTTTTTAGGCCAGAAACTGTTTCTCCAACACCCTTTAGCTGTCGCTGGCCCTCTAGCTCAATAACAACATGGCGTTCAAGAATAATCGCCTTAGCATCAGGACTGACAATGATGGTCTGGAGGTCATCAAGGATAATAGCAGGGCCTTGAATAAGACAGCCCTTACCCAGAGAGGTGAGGAGGTACAAAGGAGCTGTGGACCAACCGCTCTGGAAATAGACTCGGACCCTGTCCGAGATTTTGTCTTTTGAGACACTTTCCAAGGGAGAGGCCTCCATTTGCTTCTCAAGGTTGAAGCCTGGCTCCACAGAAGGACTCTGTGCCGTGGCCCGTACTCTCACATTCTCAACAAGAATATCACGACCGGACATTATAAAAGAGAATTGTCTCTTGTGTTCGTTTGTGAAAGCCTCAGACCATGTTCCCTGATTGGGACGTGCAATCATAAAGGTCGTGTCAGACCCTACGTATCGAAGGTTCAGAAAATGTTGAAATGTGATAGACTGGGGTGATGCGCCATCCGAAACAAGCTTCTCGACAGCTTTGAATTCCAAGTCCCTGAGTCGGGCATCAAGCTCTGTCAAAGAAGCCTCGAGGGGCAAAGAGCATGGGAGTTGAATATCATGGACAAGATCTGCCAATGCCATACCATAAGCAGACAAAATAGAGGAGTAACGATGGATCAAAATTCGATCAATGCCAAGGTTCGCTGCAATAGCCTAAGCTTTCATTAGAAATGATGTCGTTTGTGAATAAAAGAAAGTGGTCAACTTACGCAGGCGTGTTGTCCTCCAGCACCACCAAATACGGCCAGCTCATGGTCCGAGGTGCGGTACCCTTTGGCTTCAGTCAGGGATCGAATAGGTCGGCACATGGTCTCATTCGCGACTTGCAAGAACCCAAGGGCTAGTTCCTCAACTGTCTTTGTAGGAGCACCGGCAGCCGTCATATCAGCATTGACGACAGCCAACAGCTCCTCGAACGCTGCCCTACTCCCTTCGTAGTCTAGAGGCTTATTCTCATTTGGACCGAATATTTTCGGAAAATACTCAGATTGCAGGCGTCCCAAAACGAGATTGGCGTCAGTCACAGTCAGCGGCCCCCCTTTGCGATATGCAACAGGACCCGGGTGGGCACTGGCAGATTCTGGCCCAGCGAGGAAAAGACCGTTACTGTAGGATAGGATACTACCACCTCCTGTTGTAAATGAGTCAACGTTGGACTTGGCATCATCTAGTTCTTGACTGACCTGCTGCAACTGTATCCACTTCGAGCTGTGGGCTTTGAATCGTGATTCCCGCCGTAATGGACTCAAAGGTGTGCTCAAGGTGACCAGCATACCTTGAGACATCTGTACTGGTACCACCCATGTCAAATCCAATCACAGGTTTGCGGCGCTGTTGGTCGTAGCATGTACGACTGAAGCCAACCACACCGCCTGCGGGTCCAGATAGAATAGCCTTGAGGCCACTGAAGTTCTGCCAGTTGACGAGGCCACCATCGCTTTGCATAAACTCGCATCTAGCTCCATTGGAGTCTTCAAGGTTACCTACAAAGCCACTTCGGAAGCCATTGACGTAAGCTTTTGTGAGTGGCGTTAGATAGGCGTCAGCAGTGGATGAGTAGCCTCTTGAGATGGCTTTGATCATGGGAAAGATTTGTGATGAAAGGGAAACCTGCGTAAATCCTATCTCATCTGCTAGACGAGCCAGCTCTAGTTCATGGTCAGGGAATGTATACGAGTGAAGTAGCGTGATTGCCAAAGCCCGGACCCCTTGTTCAAACAGACTCCGTAGGCCCTGTCTAGCTCCCTCGATGTCTACACTAAAATGTTAGTTGACTTTGGTCAATATTTATCCTCAACGAACTTGCTTATGGGCTTAAGAACCTGGATAAACTCCCCACCAACCCCTCTCCTGAGTCCCAGCATCTTCTTATCTGTATCGGTCAAGGCTGTCACGTCTTCAGTGGAATCGTATAACGTCACTCGCTCGTCGATCTCGAGCACTTCTTTGAATAGTGTCTCTGGTCGACGAATATTGATATCGAATAGCTTTGGTCTTGTTTGGTCACCAATCTGCAACAGATCCTTGAACCCTCGCGTCACTACCAGTGCACAAGGTGTTGAAGATCGCTCGAGTAATGCATTTGTGGCTACCGTGGTGCCCATTTTGATTGATTCAATCTCACTTGTATCAATCTTTTCGCCTCGTGGTAAGGTCTTACCCGTGGCGGCTTCGAGAATACGACGGATGCCTTCTATGGGAGCATCGGCGTAGTTTGTTGGGTCATTGCTGAGAAGCTTGACAAGGATATCCGGTTTCCCTGGGGCTATGCCGAGACAGTCCGTGAATGTTCCTCCGCGATCTATGGCGATGCGGATCTTTGACGCTGGCGATGTTGACTCGTTAATAAAGGGCATTTTGCAGTATTTAGCTTAGTAGCTGAAATGACTTTAGAAACAGACAAGTAAAATTGGAAGACTGGCAAGTCGAGGAGACTAGATGTTGTGAAAAGGAATATCTTATAAATAACTTCCCATGATAGTTTTCACGACACTATTTGCAGCAAGCTCAAGAACTGGAAAAGATATCTCAAATTGACCTAGGACATTTCCACTCGGTGCCTATGTCCGTAGCCGTATTTGCCAATGAGTCAATGCAATGTTACCCAATCCGTTATCGTAGACTGCGGGGTTCATTTGCCTCTGTCTGTACTATCGGACAATGGGCGGCGACAAAAGTGCGATGGCTGCCCCCGCATTCCAGATATGGATAACAAAATGTAGCCCGATCGGAGTCGTTGTCCGAAACCTGGTGGCGGCATGTGTCACAAGACTATCAACGCTGACTCGCGTTGCGACAAGGCAGAGCGACAGTGCAAATGCGGCATGTTGCGGTGAGCTAAACAAAGATAGCAAGCATTTTGACGTCGAAGTATCTGCGTAAAACAGGTTGTATTGGTTTCATGATGTCTTCATGGTCGATTGACAGTACGTTAACTGGGAGGCGATAGGTCTTTCTCTCAAATCAAACCATAACCCGAAGCTTTGACACAGCTGTTGTGACAAGTACTCTACAAAAGGGTTACAGATCGGCTCAATATCTTTGCATGTCCCTCCGAGCGAACGGGTCATATGCGTATAAGCTACTGGTCTACAAGGGCCAACCAGAATGGTAACATGGGGTTCCCATTGTACAAAGTTGACAGAAGTGGACTCTAGCTGTGCCTAGTGGAAAATATTACCCATTAAGTCGGTACCCAATAGCATCAACAAGCAAGATTTTAGTTGAAAGTACAGCATTTACGCGTTGAATCATGTATTGACATGCGCAGAATTGTATTAGCGATACTCTAAACGATACATTTCTGTGGTATAGCTAACTGTAATACAAGGACAAACAGACTGCAAAAGTACGACAAGTCCATGGAAATAAACTCAACGTGACCTAGGATGTTCCTCAGACAATATCACAAGCTACCAAACATAGCGGAAATGAATGTTCTGCTTATCTATGAGATCACGAAAATCTGTGTCAACATGCACAGCAGCGCTGGACTCGTTGTCCACGGCATCCCTTCGCCGATTTTCCCACCAGCAGTACGACCCGTAGAAGATCATGATAATCATTGCCAACCCATAACTGCAAAGAATGGCGCCCATTCCAAGTGGGTAGAGAGGCGCCTGATCTGCCTTGAAAAACTGAGGCCCAATAATGTTGGACACGCAGTATGCGATGAAGACGAGAGCATTGACTGTAACCTTCTTGGTGTGGCCTGCAGTGTTCGCCGAGTTGATACCGAGAGCCACGACATACGGTCCGAAATAAAAGTAAGACATGTACAAAGCCGCAAGACGATTATTGAAGTCCTCTGTCGGGAGAGTATATAGGAAGACAGCTGAGATGAGGCCGACTACAATACCAAGCAAGACCCAGGCAGTGCGGCACTGCTTCTTGGGCAAGTACTTTGCGCACAAGAAAACGCCGCCATTGCATAAATATGACGAGATGGTCTGAATGATACCCGTTGGCATCATGAGCAGTGTGGACCGTTGCGGTGTATAGCCGAGACCCTGAACGACAAGAGGTGCAAAGTTAGTCAGACCGCCATTGGGAATGGAGATGACGATGTTGAACATGAACATGAGCCATGTCTTAGGATCCAAGAAGGCCTCAATCATCTGATCCTTCTTGAACGTCTTGTTTTCGACGCCTGTCTGGTCGGCACGCAGGTGATCAATCACAATGGCCTTCTCACGCTCGGTGACGAACTTGGCTTTGACAGGGCTGTCGGGTAGAAAGAGACCGAGAACAAACGCCCAGACGATGGTAATACCACCGCATATCCAAAACATGGCCCTCCACTGATGCTCACCAGCCAAGAAGCCAATACCCCAGCCGATAGGGCCAGTGAAGCACACTGACAGGCCAGTGTACATGAGGCCTGTCCTAATGGGCTGCTCACTTCGTGTGTACCACATGCCGAGGATAAGAAAGTTTCCGGGGACAATTGGGGCTTCGAGAGCACCGAGGAGGACGCGTAGAGCGATCAGCGTCGGAAAGTTATTGGCAAAGCTAGTTGCGATGAGGATACCTCCCCAGACGATCTGAACGACGAACATGAGCTTGGCGACGGGGAATCTCTGAAGAAGAGAACCGCTTGGGAGACACCAAATAAGGTAGCCAAACTATAGGGTAGAGGAGTAATATTAGTATAGAGTTCAGATAGACTACGATGCAGGGACATCACTCACATAGAAAGCACTCCCAACCCAGCTGTATCGATCACCCGTGAGATCATTATCCTTTCGGAAACCGTACAGCGCAGCAGTTGCAGTCGTGACTTTATCCATAGCTCCTAACGTGATGTTGAACCACAGAAGGGGCACCAGGCGAATGTCGAGTTTCCAGCGCAACCTAACCCATTCCATGCGGCTATAAGAATCACCATTGGCGAATTGGTCCGCATACTGAGCGGCAACATCGATGTCCTTGCCATCAGTGATTTTAGGTTCAATGACTCCGGGAGCGATGGAGGAATTGGTCTCTAACTCGTTTGGAGACATACTATGCTTTTCTTTGATCATGACGGGTGACGAAGCTGTGCAAGCCATGTAGAAAGGGACAAAATCGGAAAGAGGAGAATATGTATTAGGATGAAACTGGAGTGGCCCAGTCAAAATTGGTGAGAGGAAAGACCCTTAATATTCGTTTTGGTTGCTAGTTATAATGCAACGGTCATGCCGACAAATATGGTGGCTTGACTGGAGGAGGGGTTGCTACTGTCCATGTAAGGAGGACTCATACGTGAGTTAGGTCATATAAAATATAGTGGTGTTGATGGCTATTAGATAGACTCAGATATCAGGGTACTGGATAATACAAGCAAAGTTTATCAAGGGTGCCAAAGGCAGAGTTCATGCCGTGCCGAATTGTATCCAAGAGCAGATAATCTACGCACCAGATACTGTCGTTCGCTAGGTTAGCCGGGATAAGGCCAAACCGTGGAGGCGGGGTTATCAGTGGCATTGGCCGGCCGAAAGTGCGCTACCTTATCAGTTCCCTGGTGGAGCTAGGCACAGAAACCCACCATCGCAGTCCAAAGTCCGACAGGATATCATATGATTTGTGTGTGGCTGTCATCCATTAGCTTAGACTCATATCTCCTGTGATAGTTTAGACAACTTTGACTCGCTTGCATTAGCCATAGCATACATAAGTTGCATTAAAATAAACCCTTGTTAGCGTTCGCAGTTATGTTCCCCAGTCTTATCTTTTGTCGGGCTCAAAAGTCCGACAGCCATCTCAGCCAAGGCCTCAACCCCGACTATTCCCGGTAGTTCCGACCGCGAGGTTCTGTATTGCCTCGTCGGTGTCATCCAAATATCCCTATGCCCGGTAAGACGTAAATCATACCCACGGTCTCTATGGAGAATTTCGCACTTTGCGTCAACCAGACTTCTGGAGCGAACATAGATACTGCTTGTTATAAGAAGCATACAAGCTAGAACTTGCACTCCCGTCACAATGCTAGCTCCATTTTCGCAATTATGTCAAGAGATAACTTTTTGATAAGTTGAATCCTACACTGTATCTCATCCATCAACACTCTTAAGTCCCTTGACAAGAGTAGTTAATCTTTCAATGCCCTCATATATCTCGTTCTCGGAATGCCATGCCCAGCATAGACGAATGCCCTTACTATAAGCTTGGTCTCCTCGCTGAATACTACCCTTGTCTCCCTCGACTGCCATCATGGATCCGGATGCAAATTTGAGGCTACTTTTCTCTGAGGCCAAGGCTGAGAGCTCAGCTGATGATACAGGGAGGTCATTTGGGATAGTCACATAAACAAAGAACCCCCCAGCCACTGCCACTGTGCCGTGCGACACCCCATTTGACTGGCTGCTAGGGTCAAGCACTTCGCCGTAAGTTGTGCCCATTGAGGTTTTGAAGCCTAGGGGTTCCAAAAGATCACGGACAGCGTTTCGGAGAACATAGTACCTGGAACGATACGTTGGGATTAGCGTATCTTTGATATGTGCCTGCAGCTGTCCCGAAGAGAGCATCTCCTCAATAAATGTCGCAGTGAGGTGGCTTGGGCAGCCCCCAGACTTGTAGGCACCTAGTTCAGAGAGATATAGGGCCAACTTAGGTGTGCCTTCAACCCAACCAGTTCGCACGCCTGGGGCCACAATCTTGCTGAAAGAACCATTGCTGATGGCATTTCCCCACTCGCTCCTGGGTCCGTCATCAAGAAAACGGTCAACATCCACGATTCGTGGCGGAATTGCGCCCAACCGGCATTGGGTCTCGTCCTCATCCTCGGGCCAACGTAAGACATCGTAAACATCGTCGGTGACAACTAGAGCATCAAATTCCCGAGCAAGACGGACTAGTTGGTGGCGGCGGCGAAGCGACATAGTCTTTCCACTTGGGTTAGAGAAAGTAGGCACCGCATAGATGATATGCTTGTACAACTTATATCTTGGTGAGGTTTTTAGGGAGGGAGTCGATGGTTGTGTCGGATCCTGTTCAATTTTCCTGAGTTCTCTGCGAAGAAACTCAATGTCAAGGCCTTGGTCATCCTCGGGAACACCGCGAAGCCTGCCTTCAAAGCCATTGTCTGTGAAGATGGGGCAAGCAAGGAAGTAACACGGCTCAACCATCCAAATTCTGTGCGTATACCCAGGTTCAGTGAATTTAGACAGAATATTATGCAAGCTCGCTGACGCTCCGTTCGTAACACATATACGCTCTGCTGAGATGGGCTGACTGGTAAAATAGCATGAGCTCAGCCAAGCTGCGATGCTCTGACGGAGGGGCGCATAGCCTGCATCGGGGCCGTAAATGAGAGCGCCGGCGGCCTTCTGCTCTGACTGCAAAACTTTGGAGGCTCCATTGAGAAGTTGTGGTGCTGGAAACAGCGAGGGTGAAGGCCATCCTAGCTGGAGATTGATAAAAGTCGACATATTATCCTGCGCGGTGCTGTCCTAGCCTGGACAATGAAATTGACGGTCGGAAAAGTTGCTTTTTAGAAGGCGGGTGAGGGAGAAATACGGCGATAGATTAATGATCGCAGGGATCTAAGTCCTTAGGGTTGGAGTAAATGCTGGGCATATGTGATGATAGCTAGATAATAACCTCGAATTCACCGAGAGTAGTTGGTCATAATCATTCTTCATCGTCATCGCCATTTCGTATGATGATGTAGGGTCATATTCGACATCCATAGTGCGATGATAGCTCTCAATGTTGACAGGTACGTAGGAAGCTTGTCGGTGATGATTATCCCGATACCGTGCATGAGACCTGCTATCGGACTCAATGTGCGACGCATCGGACTTGACGACCGTACCCAATGCAAGGTCGCAACCATTTCCAGTACCCCCACTACCCAAGCCAAGACAATGTCACGAACGCAAAGATGGATGTAAGTATGCCAGCGGCAGATGTCATCTTATTGATCCTTAAATTTTCCTAATTAGATCTAAATTCTTTAAATAACTCCAAAATATTGTGTTTCTCTTAAAAAGGCTCATTGCATCCCACTGATAGCCGTTTTATCTGTGATTTAATTCATCTTAGTGGAAACTCCGAGGCATACTCGACGTCTCCTTGCCGCCTAACGAGTTACTTATCATTATTACCTCATTATTACCAAGATGCCTCAACTGAAGATATCGCTCGACGATGAACAGCATACCTTTGAGGCTGATATCGCTGCTATTGAAAAGCAATGGAATTCTCCCCGTCAAGCGCATTTGAAACGGTTAGTCTACGTATATTGAAGTATATCAACATCTTGTTTATACTGACTTGCAACACCGTATACAGGCCGTACACTGCTCGTGATATTGCTGCCCTCAGAAATTCTATAGATGCTACATCGCCCCTCTCATCGATGCAAGCTATCAAGCTCTGGGCCCAACTGCGTGACCACCAAAAGAATGGCACAGCAGAACTAACATTTGGAACCACGGATCCAACCGTAGTTTCCCAGATGGCCAAGACACAGCGGACGGTCTATGTCTCAGGTGCCCTTTGCGGCTTCTCCGAGGTAGCCATCCCAGGAATGGACCATGCCGATTATCCTTGGGACACTGTTCCCAAGGTTGTCAGCAAGATTGTCAAGTCGCAACTATGGCACGAACAACGGCAACGCCAGTTTCGCTTGTGTCACCCTAAAGAGAAGAGAGACGCACTTGAGAACTGGGACTACCTTGCTCCAATCATTGCAGATGGCGACATGGGCTTCGGCAGCTTGACTAGTACGATGAAGATGGCTAAGGAGTTCGTCGACGCAGGGGTCGCAATGATACACATTGATGACCTGGCCATCGGAATGAAAAAGTTTACCGTCGGTCAAGGACGTACCATTGTCCCATTCAGTGAGTATATAGATCGCCTGCGAACTGTCCGTATGCAGTTTGATATCATGGGGGCCGAAACCTTGCTCTTGTGTCGCTGCGATACCGACCATGCAGAATTCATCACTAGCGTCATCGATGAGCGAGATCATGAGTATGTCGTTGGCGCTACAGTTACCATAGAGCCCCTGAAGGACTACCTTTATAAAGCGCAGGCCCAAGGAAAAGATGTCGTGGCCGCACGTGAGGAATGGAAGTCTAAGGCCTGTCTCAAAACATATGACGAGGCAGTCCAGGCTGTAGCCTCTGAAAGTGAATTTTCAGCCTACATAGCATCCGTCAGAAACGCAAAGTTCTGTTCACTCTTAGCACGACGGCAGATTGCGGCCGATACGGTCAAGCAGGATGTCATTTTCGATTGGGAACTACCTCGCTCGGCCATAGGCCAGTACATGTTCCAGCCCTGCGTCAAGGCCATTGTTGAGCGCGCCATTGAAGCAGCTCCACTGGGCGATGTGACTTGGTCGCGCATGGACACGCCGGTATGGGAGGATATTGTCGACTTCCACTATAAGGTCCGGAAGGTGTTTCCAGATCGAATGTTTGCTTTTGGATACACGGGCCAGTTTGACTATGAAGCTGCGGGATTCTCGGCCGAACAGGTCAAGACTATCCACAAAGATCTAGCTAAGCTCGGTGTATGTTGGCAGGTCCAGCCTATATGGAGTCTGCAGGGCCTGAATATGGAGGCGGAGAAGTTTGGTAAACTCTGGGCTGAAGAGGGGATTGCAGGGTATATCCGGGACATACAAGGGCCTGCTTTATCTAAGAAACCTATGGTTGACGGATTTGAGAAGCTTGAATGGTGTGGAGGCTACTTGGCAGACGCTTTCTTTGACACCGTCGCTGGACAGTCGATTGCAAACTGAATGATAATCGGGGTACCGCTTTATGACAACCCAAGATTGTGCTTTTCGTATATTGTGTGCATCTACTAACTCGCTTAAGTCTTCCATTGGTGTGAGAATACGTCTTAAAAAATAAATTAAACTTACAGACTCTATGAACTGGAATTTGATATTTCATTTCCAATGTCGGATTTAGATGCCCTCTTGCTAAAGCTCTTGGCAATGTCACGCTACGCCCTCTGGTGAGACAGTAGATAACGCTAACCTCGCATGGCAAGGCAGTTATCCCCGCACAGCCAGGACGACGATTGACCGATGCATTCTCACCTCCATTCGCATTTTTCGTCAGTTTTGCAACCACTGTCGCACGTTGTTGCAATAATCAACATACAACTAGTTGTAGGCGTCACTCAACTACGTTGCAAGGCGCGATAACATGTCGTAATATGTCTTGTTATTCCATTCCGCCAATCTCCGCTTCCGTCTCCGCATGCCCAATACCAAACCCCGCCCAGAATGAACCACGCGCGCGAAATGATGCCAGATGAAGAGCCGCGCCAGAAGCGGCAGCGAGTGCTTGCATGTAGGTAAGCTGCCGGAAACGAACCCCCAGAGCACAATGCCGGCGATGGCTACCCTACCGCATGCTCATAACTCTACAGGCGTTGCAGAAGTCGGAAGCAAAAATGCGAGGATAACAGACCCTGCACAAACTGTCTCAGATCAGGTGATCAATGTATGGCAACGGAGCCAGCATCTCGCACTCTTGTTGAGAGCCATTATGTGCGCGCTCTCGAAGAACGAGTAGCTGAGCTTGAGAAACAGAATCCTGAACACAACATTGATCACCTTGCCTCCGACCACGCTCAGCTTAACGGACAGCCCATAGCTACTACCAGTCCCTCGAGAGAGCATCTCTCAGTTTCTCCAGGTCAAACTCAGTTGCATTCTGTCGCGCGTGGGACCCATTCGAATCCCTCGCCTAGTGCAACAGCAGCCATATCCATTGATGATGACTCTGACACTGGCCTCGATCAGACCATCTACGGCCTCGTCACCTCCCCTTCGACTTGCGATGATGGACGTCAATCTGCCGTGGCTGCTACCCCGGGGAATGCTCCAGCAGCGAGTAATGGCGACTTCCTTCATCAAAACCTCATCACCGCCATGCCTGCAGAGCTACAGCAGGTTCTAATCAACGCCTACAAGGAGCGTGCACAGACGCAATATCCCATGTTGCACTGGAACAATTTCCTAGAATGGGTCTCTGATTGGAAGACTTGTGCTGCTTCAGGTATGCCCTCTCGATACTGGCAGGGCTTTTTCGTCAATCTCGTCTACTCAACTGCCTTACTACTTCTATCCCTGCCACGTGTTGGTCAAACTGATGCCAGGGTTCTTTACAAGCAAGGGATGACTTTACTACCACATGTGCTGAGGCAACCTAACCCAATCCTCCACGTACAAGCTTATTTATTACTCAGTATCCACGCCCTTCATCGGAGCTCTACGCCGCGGCTTATCTCTCTAGCATCAACCACGATGCGATACTGCATTCAGTTTCAGTTCCATCTCGCTGATTTGGAGCCTGACCCTGTTGATGTGACTATCCGATTAGAGAATCAGCTTCGCCGCCGCTGTTTCTGGTGCGCCTATGTCATGGACCGGCTTGTCATGTCCTCATTCGAGCTTCCACCCTCAGTGTCGGACACCATGATAACGGCGAAGCTCTACGCAAATATCGATGATGAAGATATCGAGACGGTGGCTGCACAGACAGCAGCTGACGAGGAGCTACCAAACTCAAGTAAATATACATCCGTATCGTCTGCCTTGCATATCCTACAATGTCGCCGCATACAGTCTGAGATCTTTGGATATACCCTCCACTGGGAATACAAGTCCCGGTATGAGGACTCGTTGGACTGGAGACTGCAGATTCTCAATGAGTTGGAAAGCTACAAGGCACGTGTTCAAAACTTTACAGATCCCCAGTCTAAAGGCCATACTTCACAGCGCTGGCTTGCTATGATATATCATTATACGCTATTGACTCTTTACCGCCCAACCATGGATAATGTTCTGGGTCCTGCTGGAGATTGGTCAATTCAAGCCGGTTCACAAGCCTGCCTCATATTTCGAAAGTCTCAAATGGACCGACAGATTGCTCAGGCATGGCTTGGTGTAAGTCGCAGCTCTAACCAGTGAATATGTTGCAGCTTTACTAATCAGTTCCTTCATAGCTCTTGGTCCAGTTCCAGTCCGGCGTGACAATCTTGTACTGTTGCTGGGCGACACCGCCAGAATATCGAACTGAGAGCTACTATTCTCCCGATGTATCTGATGCTCTCAGGGCATGCTCCAATATCCTGGCATTGTTATCCGATCGTTGGCCAAAAGCCGAATGTCTTCGAGACGTTTTTGAACTGCTTGCCAGGGAAGTGCCACTAGTTGATCGTCCAAATCGGCCACCGACGCGAATATCGGATGCCTCAGCTTCTGTCATCAAGGAGAAGCTTCCGCAGTTGAGAGCCCTCATCGTAAATCGCTCAGTAATAAGGATGATTACAGAAATGTTGACAAATGAGTTTCCACGAATACGCGGAGATCAGACACCTTATCATCTTGTGTCGCGGCGGCCAACACCAGTGCCAGCAGGACCTATACATGAGAGGTCGGCGCCGATAGCAATGAACTCACAGCCGTTGCACTTGTCTTTCGATTTGCCATTTAGTGTACAGCGTGCTTATGGTGAAGGAGCAGTCGGAGATAACTCGACCCTTAAACCAGACGAGCTATTCGCCTTTCCTGGTATATTTGATCTAGGCTCCTGGGCCTAAATTCTTTAACATAGCTATGATAATTTAAACCAGGTATATTGTATCTTAATATACTTATTAGCAGTCTGAAGTTAAAGTTTCTACCTAACAGTTTATTAATAGTTTGATTTAATAGTATATACAGTAGTTAATACTAAATAAAAGAAATATAATAATTATATTAATTTATTAATTACTTAATATAAGAAATAATATTAAAAGAAAACTATTAATTATTAAATGAAGATTAATTACAATAAATATATAATACTGTTTTAATAAGTAATGGTTTCTTGCGGTAAGAGATTATATATATAGTTTGCGAATACCTAAAGACTGTTATAAACTACCGAAACATACCCCGGATTATCGCGACTTCCGCGGCACCGGCCCACACATTCCATTGGCCATCTTCATTGCGGGGTCTCGTCAATGCGACGAACTTGGATGACGCTTCTACAAGTTAAAATATTCTACCCACGAGTGAGTCGAATATCCAGACGACAGCCTCGCGGTTTATGCGCCAGTCCTTGCAAAGACTCGTTGCTTTTGCCCACGCTAATCGGAAGCATGGAAGATAATGGGCCTCAAACACGCCACCGAGCATCTAAAGCCTGTCAAAGATGTCATCAACGCAAGATTAAATGTGATGCAGTGCAAGTCGGTCAGCCCTGCAGTCGCTGTCGAATGGACCAAATTAGTGATTGCGCACTGATAGTGTCGAGGCGAGGCATTTACGATAGGAACAAGGTACGGAGGCGTCGGCAGACGGGCGAAGAGGTCGAGTCCGTAATTGCGAGTCCTCCCCGGCATCTCGACCACCAAACTGAGGTATGCGTGATCCCAAGACCCTAAGAGTATTTATCAGTGGCGCTAACTCTCGGCTTATGGTGTACAGTCGAGCATATAAAACTCTCCTGGTTTCGCACCATGCGATATGTCACCTGAACCCTTCCCACCTGAGTCTCTTCCTAAGACGCCACAACAGCAACATGAGTCGAGTCACATCTATGGAAATGCGGCCCACGAACAAAGTAAATCGCTTGTGGCAATGTTTGAGTCCTTTCTGAAACAACAACACCAGGGCACGCCCGGAAGATCTGGGATAGTATTGCCGGGAGAACCGTCGCCACTGACATTTGCGTTGGGGGAATTCCAGCATAGATACGGCCGAGGACTTCACCACGTGGGCCGTCAGATCGAGGAAAGGGCATCTGTGGCCGAAGCCGAGCATGGCGTGCATCCGCCTCATCTGGCTGAATGTGATGTTGCCTGGTTGAAAGCCAAGGGTGCATTCGACCATCCCGACGACGGCATTTCTGACACCCTTCTAAGAGTGTATCTGGAAAGGTTTCATCCTCTCTATTCTATTGTGCGAAAAGATCGTTTCGAAACAGCATTCCGCCAAAGAAAGCTTCCATGGATAATTCTGCATGCGGTCTGCTTCATCAGTGTCACCTTTTGCGACCGAGCTGTGATATACCAATCACAGTTCATGTCGCGACTAGAAGCACGCCTTTATTACTATAACAAGGCAAAAGCACTATTTACGATGGACTACGAAACAGACCGACTTGCACTGCTAAAAGCAGTTATTATGCTCAGCTTCTGTGGACCTCAGCTGCAAAGCCATTGGAGTCCTGGCAGTTGGATTGGCTTTGGAGTTACCATCGCTGTGTCGCTTGGTTTGCACCGAGCTACTGGGTCGTTCCGTGCAAATTCCAGCGAAGACAGAGGATTACTGCGCCGTTTATGGTGGACATTGGTCAATCGGGACGCGCATCTTTCAGCACTACTTGGTCGGTCGATGCGGGTGAATCTTTCACTATGCGACACTGACTTACTAACGTTGAATGACTTCGAGGATGAAATGACATGCTCCCACCAAAATGACCTCAGCTGCATCTGCAAGCAGACAATCCACTATCAAATACAAATGGCCAAACTTTCTATTATTCTTCGCAGAATCTTGCTCCATCGCTTTGGTCCCACCAAGAGTACAACAACAGTTGAAGAACTACATCAAAGAATTGTTGATTGGCAATCGAAACTCCCTAGTTCTTTTAGTTCGGGTCAACAGACATCCAATCCCTTCGTGCCTAACCTCGTTGTCAAGATCCTTTTCAACTACCACCTCCTCATTCTACATATGGAACGACCAGAACGAATCTCATCTGCTTTTGATCATAACTCATCACTCAATGAAAATCGATCCGTAGCAGTTGCCCAAGCAGCAGCATCAGCCATTGCTTCAACTGCTGTTACTATTATGAAGAGGTCGATAATATACGCCTTACCTCACGAGGTCTTCCCGGCTTTTTTCCTTGCTGGCATTATCTTATCCAGACAGGCCAGTCAGCATAATCCTGCAATCGCTGAAAATTGTCTCGCATCTCTGGACAACTGCCAAATTGTCCTGAACGAAGCCCGGGAGTCGTGGGACTCAGGCAACTGGGCGACAAAGCTGTTCGAGTTTCTTTTGTCTACCTCTAGTGAGACAGATGATGCTCACGATGCAGAGGCACAGCAGGCAACCGGGGCACATACTGACATGCAGACTTCTCTGAACACCGCCGCTTCGGGGATTGATTATCCTATGATAGATTTACCCCCCCAGAGCATCTTGCCTTCTCTCGATGCAAGCACAAGGTTTGATGAGAGTGGTCCATTTGAGCTGGGAGACCTACTTCTTATGCCCAACCTCTGGTTGCCTGAGGACGATGGATTGCAGACGTTCACAATGTAATTAATGCCTTGTGCAATTATCATATATTGGTGCATACTATCAGCTGCTCAAGAACGAAGGGAAGGTTGTGTTTTTTAGGTCTATCAAAATGCGTTCTTAATAGCGGCCCTAATGAAAACGAGTTTATAAAAGCCATAACAGAAAGCAACTAGTATAGACTAGCAACATCCATGCATGCAATCTTATTTGCCAGGTACAAGAATTATCTTTTGTGATCTCATCTTGTCAAAGTCATCAAAGCTTAAAAACAAGTTAGCCCTTGGTCTCTGGTCCAATTCCCAACCCTTACCTCTCTTTGGCTTGTGACAAAGGTCGCACATCCGTAGTCATGAAGCTGAAAAAGTTAAGCATGACTGCCTTTGTATACCCAACACCACCAAATATAACTTACTCAAAGTCTGCTTGATTCTCGATAAACATTTCCAATGCATCCTTAAAAATACCTGTGAGATTTGTCGTCAATTTCAGCTCGGTATTGAGCCTCTTCGGGGTAAAATCGGAAAACCCACTTCGAACAGGGCAACGGCCCATTTGAATCGACAGATTCTTCCCGTAGCCTTCATTCCCGGTCCATGGAATGTTTTCGTTATGTATCCCCACACTAGAAATACGGCCGAAAGGGCGCAGGAGGTCAAACCCCATTCTCAATGCGTCAGCATGGCCGACGACCTCAATGACAATATCAGCGCCACGTCCGTCTGTTAGTTTCATTACCCTTTCTTTTAAAGGTATGTCACCATCTTCCAAGTTCCAGGTCTCGGCTCCTAGGGCTCTTGCCATTTGAAGCCGCGAAGGAACCTTGTCTACAGCAATTAGATGCTTTGGCCTGTAGCTCCGAGCACTTATAAGTGCAAATAGACCAACAGGTCCGCAGCCAAAGATCAGTACCAAGCTCTCCTCAACTGTAGAAGTTGGTAAACCTTTAAAGGCATTCAATGCAGCAAAATAGCCCGTTGGGAAGATGTCAGCCATTAATACGAGCTTCTTTTTATCTATGCCATTAGGGGCATGGACAAGCGATGAGTCTGCTAAAGGCACTCGAACAAACTCGGCCTGGCCTCCATCGAGAGCCGGTGGCCCGAAAAGACTTGAATGGACACAGCGGGAGCTCATGCCTCTCTTGCAATAGAAACATGACCCACAGTTGATTGCAAAAGGTGCTATGACACAGTCTCCTTTCTTGATGTCCTGCAGTCCGGGGCCAGCTTCGTGTATCTCGCCGATGAACTCATGGCCCATAATGAAGTCTGTTTCTGACTTCTGATGGCCTCGATAGACATGAAGCTCACTTCAAATGCTATCAGTCTGTGGTAGACTTGCACACGGCGATGGGAAGACTCACCTGCCACACAACGCTGTATATTGCACCTTGACGATGGCATCATTTGGATGTTGGATTCTTGGAATCGGCCGCTGCTCCACCGCCACCGTGAAAGGCCCTTTGAAGACGACTGCTTGCATTTTTCTTGGGAGTTGCTAGCTTTTCCACAACTTATTCAGTGTCTGCTTGTCCTCTGCTTTATAGCACTCTGTTTGTAAGTAATGCCAATACAGTGAGAATGGGCATATTGCCTCGGGCTATGTACACGTCACATCTCTGGACAGTCCGTGAATCAGGCATACAGCCTCGGTTGAATTCGCTCTTTACTGCTAAGCAGCCGCGGCAGGGTGACCTACGTTTCGCCGTTTCTCGGCAATTGATCCGGTATATCTTCAAATAATGAACATCTACTCACAATTAGTCTCGATTGGTTTCCCATTAGCTGCTTCGGACTTGGATCCCATGCTGTGACTACATACAGTATTCTGAGTTACTCCATGACTGCCACGCCATCTTGATTGCTGGCTGCCTTGAAACGGAAAGGAAAGGGGCTGGCGAGGGAGACAGCATGAGTAATTATCAACATTCACTTGACTTGAAGGACATATCATAGCAATACTGAGATAGTCAGTTTGTAAAAATTAAATCTCTTATGAACTTTCTTCCAATACGGCAGATTCTAATAGGGGACCGATGTAGACTGTCACTTCAGAGCGGTTTAAATCCTTTGTATCCCTCATCGATCAAACCCTGCAAGGCCTTCCTATAGTTTGCAAGACCTCCAAAATAAAAGAGCACCGAGGGTTTTTTCCCAGCTACGTAGCACCAAAGATCCAAGAATCTGTCCTCCTAAATAAGCTTTTTGAGCTCAGCTCGTCACATATCTTGCTCCAATCATGGACCGCTTCTCGCTCTGCTTCAATAGTAGGATTCTTGCCATTTTGGCGCGCCGATTCGTTGGCGTGTTGGATGATGTCAGATATAAACTCAACCTGGGTCTCGATGGTCGGGGGCAAATTTGTAAAAGGACCGTTCGGACCCAGTATCATGAAGAGATTTGGGAAGTCCGATACAGAGATACCGAGATATGCGTCTGGTCCATCAGCCCAACAGTCCTTGAGAGTCTTGTTTGATACACCTTGGATCGGAATCCGCTTGTAGTTCCCATCTACGGCATCAAAGCCTGTGGCAAACACAAGAACATCGAGGTCATACTCGGCCCCGTCGCTTATTCGAACACCCTTAGGCGTGATCTCGATGATGGGAGTCTCATTGACATCAATGATATCCACATTATGGCTGTTGAACTTCTCGTAATAACCCGTATCACACAGTGGACGACGAGCATAGTGCTCTGTGGGAATCAGCTTCTCGGCCTTGATAGGATCTTTGACGATTTGGCGGATCTTTCTTTTGATAAAGTCGGCCGCTTCTTTGTTTGCCGCTTCGTCATAAGAAATGTCGGAAAAGGTTCCGAACATAAAGTTGAAGCCGCCACCCTGTTGCCAGGCGTTCTCGAAGATTTTTTCACGCTCTTCTGCTGTGACACTATAGGCAGGAGTTTGACTCTCCTCGAACCCAAAACCAAACATGCTCTCTTTTGCTTGCTTCCAGATCTCATTCCATTGGCGGTCAATCTCGCGTCGATCTTCAGGAGGAAACGCTCTATTGACTGCAGGAACAACATACTGCGGGTGCCGCTGGAATGAACGCAGAAGCTTTACTTCATCTGCAATTGCGGTAATGACTTGAATACCGGTCGATCCGTTCTCAATAACCCCGACTCGTTTATTCTTGAAGTCGTAAGACGCTGGCCAACTCCCTGTGTGATACATTTCGCCCTTGAAGGAATCCAGTCCAGGGATCTCTGGATAGTTCTGCTTTGAAAGAAGCCCAATAGCGGTGATTAGGTAGCGACATGTGATATCCTGACCAGAAGATAGACCAACAGTCCATTTTGAGTGATCTGGATCCCAGTTGGCAGCTTTCATCTCAGTGTTGAACTGCATATATTGACGGAGTTCATGTCGATCTACCACATGCCGTAGGTAAGCCAAAACCTCATGTTGTTGGAGGTATTGCTTTTCCCATGAATACTGCTGAAGATCTTCGAGGTCCCAAGAGTATCGATACAACATCGAAGGCGTACTGTGCGGACGTTAAGATCTCTATGTGTCACCATAAGCAGGTATGTTCATTTACTCCGACATGGCGCCCGGATAACGATTCCAGTACCAAGTGCCGCCAACATCCGGCGCAACTTCAATAAGCTTCACAGACAGGCCCTGGTCCACGAGCTTCTTGCACATGTAGATGCCACCAAAGCCAGCTCCCACTACTACAGCATCGTAATCAGGACAAGGGGTCATTTTGCTTTTGCTTTTGTGAATGGTAGGGGTTGAAGATGTGTAGGGTATTGAACTGCGCATCAACTTTTCTTGGACAGCCATCACATCATTTATTGCTGGCCGTATGCTGCTTTGTACGTGAGATGTCTTTGCCCGGTACTGCCTACTCGACAATCCTTCCCGGGGTCAATCCGGGGTCGGTATGCGTCTGGACCTTGTAGCCGTGGCTGGAATTTTGGGGGTTGGGGAAACACCCCGGGAACAAACCAAATAGCCGCGGCTTCTTGAGCACTGAAGAGGTTATTGTGGGGTTGCGGATGTCGGCCAGATTTGGTTGCCCTTGCCTCAGTAACAGGATCGTGTCGCCAAAACAGGCAGAGATCTCTTGTTGTCAATCTCGTGTGAGACGCTTCATGTAAGCCATCAGTTATACAGTCTATTAACTAAGAATAATACTCTTATAAAGTAAGCTTAGGCAGTATATAAGCTACCTAATATAATTGCCTAAAATAAGCTTTATAAGCCTAATAATTACATCTGATATATAAGGAGAACTCTACATATATACCCTTGGTGTTAATCTCTCTTTTACTAGGCAAGAATCCCTATGTCTTAATAGGGACTTAGCGGGTCTCACGTTTCCCTCTATATGCCCAAGGTAGCAGTGGCAACTATTCAGGAATTATCATCGTTGCCACGTAGTAACTTAAAATACATTAAGCAATTTGACTTAAAGTTGCTTAGATAGAACCACGATAACGTGTTTAGTTGCCCCAACCACCCAGATCTCTAGATACAGTGGTAGCATCCGCCCACTTATCCAACTTTGCCTTGTTTACAAATTCTGGCCCCACGAAACGTACAATGCTTACAACCGCCTCTTTTAGATTCATGAGCTTCTGTAGAATCTTTTGCATTTCTTCGCTTGCATCGTCTGTGCCATTAGCGCCGAGCAAGCGCCCCATCCCACGTAAGTGCCAGTTGCCAGGTCCACCTAGTCCCAAGCACGAGATTGAAGAGTATACCACAGCTTCAGTCTTGAGGGGAGTAAGAACTTCAAAGTCAGAGAGCCACAAGCCGTAGAGGGTATAAATCTCATTGAACTTAACATCCTCTTTGTGGGTACCCCAAGTATCAAATATCTTGCTCAAAAGCTCTTCGCCATAGATTGTGTTAATTGTCTGAAGACCACGGTTGTAGATCGCTGGTACATTCATTTTGTCGGCTCGCCTGCATGACAATGTATTAGAAAGATATTCAGTTAATGAAATAGCAGAAGGCACAAACCACTTCTCATTCAAACTGCTAGACCTGGCCTTCGACTCAACATCTCCCTCTGCCTTTGCAAGTGGGATTAGAACTGAAAGAACCTGTGGTCCTCCCACAAGCGAAAGCTGCTTCAGAAGAACATCTCGAAATCTTTGACCGAGATAATCCAGAGAAGCCTCAGATGAGAATTCTGTCTCGTGTTCTTTAAGATAGGTATAAAACGATGCTGGGAGACTTGTTTCAGGAGATACTGCCAAAGTAGCGAACTGGAAATAGTTAGCACAAGCATTAAACAAGCTGATCTGCCAGGGTGGCATACAATAACCAGATACCATGCTTGCTTGCCGATATCTTCGGGCAGCAGAGCTCTTACCTTGTGACAAAGTCTTGCCCATTCGCTGTCACTGTGCTGCATCATTGAACCTTACTTCGCTACGCCGGTTGCTGGACTTTAAAACTGTGGTAGGAAAGAAAAGCCTCACAACAACGTTCCGAGGTGTTACAGCAACAGTAACTTATACAATTCGCAAGTATAATTCGCGCCAGCTCGGACAACCTATTTCACCGAGCGATAGGCACCACCGATGTATGATGCCCTTCCCTTCTCTTCTGATACCCGCGGCTTGAAATTCGCTGCTAGGCCCTCCTCAATGATGGTGGCAAAAGGCCAAGTCGCTCCGCGGCTAACCCCATCCTAAGGCCGAATAGTCCGCTCCAATCGGGAAGATTGAGCAATTTAGCTCCCCACGGCTATTTGGACATGTATCAGATAGTAAACAACTATCAACCGCAGACAACCAACAAGCAGACGTTTCTCAAGCCCCAGCGCCATTTTACTAGGTCGAGTGGTCGTGTCTGAAAAAGACCTTCTTTTCCACCGTATCCGTTTCCAAGCATAGTTTTATTTGTCGAGGCCCAGGATTGAGCACCTTACAAAAGCATAAGTAGGATATAAGTAGATTCCATCAATACAGGAGCTTTAGAGCAATGGCAGATATCACATGGGGCTTCGTCGGACTGGGCAATATTGGTATGTTTCGAATCCTGTCCTATCAGTTGAAAGTCTTGTGCTGACTCTATTTGATGCTAACAGGCTATCCTATGGCCATTAATCTTCGAAATAAGATGCCAAAGCGATACAATTTAATCATCCACGATGTCAATTACGACGCCATGAACCGATTTGCTGAACAAGTGAACGGTATGAGCAATCGAAATGCAGCAGACATTCAATACAGTTTGGACCTTGCCGACAACGCCAGACAAGTTGCAGAGAAATCGGTAAGTCGCATCAAGACCTACCTGTGTCATACAGAATAGTGGTTGACTATATACGCATTAGACTGTCCTCATAACTTGTTTACCCTCCCCAAGAATCGTCCAGGACGTCTATAATTCTATATTGAATCACGGCACGCTTCCCCAATTGGCAGAAAAGCAACTTTTCATCGACTGTTCCACGATCGACCCAGCATCCTCCCGGGAAATTGGAGATATGCTTCACAAGGCAGGCTATGGGCATTTTGTGGACGCACCAATGTCTGGCGGGGTCGTTGGAGCCCGCGCAGGCACGTTGTCTTTTATGTTCGGCTCGGCCGAAAGTTTGGAGGAGCAAGTCAAATCAGCCCTTCTACTAATGGGAAAGAGTGCTCGCCGCATGGGCAACCAGGGAACTGGCGTGTGCAGCAAACTAGCCAACAACTACATCCTGAGCATCAACAACATCGCCTCGGCTGAGGCACTTAATATGGCTCGGCAGTGGGGACTTGATCTTCGGTCGCTGAGCGATCTCATCAAGTCTTCAACGGGACGTTGTTGGCCGATGGATGTCAACAATCCTGCTCCTGGCGTTGACGAATCCGCTGCAGCCTCAAATGGTTATGCTCCTGGAGGTACAGTTAACATCATCAAGAAAGACCTTGAGCTGGCAATGGCTGGGGCGAAAGCTTCTGGAGCGTTGCTACCGTTGGCGGAGAAGGCCCATGAGGTTTATTGCGCAGTTGAGGAGGCGTACAGCGGCAAGGATCTCTCTGTCGTATATCAATGGTTACAGAACCAGGCGTAAAGGGAATATTGAGACTATATTGGCATGATAATTCAAATTATACGAGACCAGTAACTCTACAACATACTACATAGTAAAATGTAACAACAGACAAGTTCGACTTATCGCTTTGTCTGCTCAAAGCCAAGCCTCAATGTGCTTGAATTGCAAAACTTGGAAACAACATCCACCGAAGAAAGCCCAGATATTTCCTTTCCTGATCCTCAATCTGAGTTGCCATTGGAATTCCTTTGTCTACCTGTAATGCTGATCAGAATGTCGACAATAGGAAAGATCTCATAAGATATCTCAAAACCAAAATGTAGTAACCAAGTAGCCGCGGCGATATGCAGGGTTGGCAAGCCTTCCTCTCAGCAAACAGTATAATTGGTGAGTTCGGCTAATTTGCCGAGATGTCAATACTAGTGGGAGAGCTCGCATGGATTCGTGTCTTTAATGATGGTGAATGGAGTCTGCTGGATACGAGAAGTGTTGCATAGTGGCGGCTTCTAGTTAACAAATAAAGCGAAGATAAATACAGAATTCAAAAAGAAAGAACAGCTTGTGATCATTCAACTCAGCTAGGCTAACTACTGATAGAAGTTTTGGGCATTCTTGTACTCCATTGCGACTATCTTATCATGTCCAAAGATCAACTTGGCATCATAAAGCCGCTGCAGCCTTCTTACCGTGTTGAGGCTTCGGTACCACGCATTATGATCCCGTGCAAGGGCGCCGTGCGGATGCCCAAGCTCGTAGTTCTCCCTAACGTGGAACTGGTCTGTGGTCCAAATGAATGTGCCATCTCTTTGTAGGTTGATCTGCATCCCACACAGTCCAGGGGTATGTCCTGGTAGATGGTGGAGAGAGATGCCCTGGAAGATCTCGAGGTGAGAGTCATTAAAGGTGTTCCAGTTCAAGCTCTCAAGGAGGAGATAATGGCCCATATAGACGCCCAAGTCTGCACCGGTAGCTACGGCCCAGCAGGCATGCTTGAGTTCCTCTTCGTGGGTATAGATAGGGACATCGGTTCCGGCAAAGTGCTCTAGGCCCCCGGCATGATCTAGGTGGAGATGACCCATAATGACTGCCTTGACATCTGATATATGGTTGCCTGTGGCTTCGATTGCAGCAGGTAGCTTCTGGCTCTCTGAGTATTCAGTACGAGGAAATATGTCGGTCAAAGGGGCACCCCATTCCTAAGTCATTGATGAGTAAGTGCAATTTTATAAAATACAAAAGAAAACAAGATCGGTGTGCATACTACATGGATATTCTCAGCACATCCTGTCTCAAATAAGATAAGCCCCACGCCTGGATACTCAATCAGTGCGGACAAAACTATCAAGTCCCGACGTTTGTTCACGGGGTTCTTGTCGCTTAATGCACTGGCGTTGGCGCCCCGAAGAATCCTAGATTTATGTTAGTTGGAGTCTCAAAACTTGGGCGAGGCTCCAACAGACCATGACTCGTCGACTTGTAGCGTTCCAAGATCTAAAATGTGCATTTTTGTTCCAGGGGGACATTTTATTGCTGCGATAGAAGTGTCTGGTAGCCGAGTGACAGGTAGTGCTGCCATGTTTGAGAATGTCAAAGAGTGCAGAGAGGATCCGACGGCGATGGAGAAAGCCCGGAAGTCTTGATGAGTTGTATAGTTAGGTACGGCTTTTCCCTCATTTATCCTATTACATGTCTTGGCCTTTTTACGCTTTGACTTGATCAGTTTACATCCTTCAGCATTTAACAATGAACTGGGGAAGAATGTGGGGGCGATGCAACCATTTCATCTTAAGATCCCGCGGCTACTTCAAGCTGTAGCTTTGCTGCCGGCTCATTATCGCACCCCCTCGAAAGCCAAGAGCATTAACTCCGTCGAGTAGAATGCTTGTGATTGTTCATCGGTTACTGTTTACGGCAATTTCCCCATGTTCCCCATTGAAAAAGCTTTGGGCGAAGCTGGGGCCCCGGACTTTCTATGCGTGCCCCTGATCTAGATGTCCCTTCTCGCGGAATACAAATTGAATCAATCGCTCTCACTTTGTTTATATCTTTCTTCATCTCACTTCCGCTCTCCACAGCCTGATCTGAGAATTCATCTTCGACAAGAACCAAAAATGTTCAAAAGCTCTTCCAAAGCGACAGAACCCTCCCAGAACTGGCGAGAGCGCGTCGCCAACAACGAAAGCGCCATTGAGAGCCCCAGCGATGCTTCTGAAGCACTGTCTCGCGAGCATGCCGAGTACTTGATGATTCGGCACGGAACTCTGGACCTTGATCCTCTGCCAGGCCCTGACGACATGGATCCGTACAACTGGCCCAACTGGAAGGTTGGCGTTTCTGCATCTCAATTCTTGCATCTATTGTACTGATGTCCGAATAGAAAATTGTCAACCTCATGCTCGTGGTTGTACATGCCTGTATGGCAACCTTTATAGCCGCAGCAATTATTCCAGCATTTCCAGAGCTCGCTGAAGACTTGGGTGTCTCCCTCCAGCAAGTTTCATACCTCACCACACTTCAGATTGCCTTCCTAGCAGTAGCCCCTGCGATTCACCGGCCATTCGCCAATACTTTCGGTCGACGGCCTATGTTTCTTGTTTCGTTGCTTGTCAGTATGCTTGGAAATATTGGCTGTGCCAAGAGTACTTCCTATGCTGCGATGGCTGCCTGTCGAGCCATCGTTGCCTTCTTCATTAGTCCAGCCGCGGCCCTTGGCAGTGGTGTCGTGACTGAAACGTTTCTCAAGAAACACAGAGCTCGATGCTTAGGCATCTGGACCCTAATGAGCATCCTCGGTGTTCCACTTGCACCTCTCATTATGGGGTTTATATCCGCCGCTGGGGGGTACCAATGGATCTACTGGACGCTAGCGATTGTAAGTCAACTCCCTATTGACCTCTCGTACACAATTTCTCGCCAATTCTTTCTCTCCTTGCAGATCAACGGCTTGCAGCTAGTTGCCTACCTTTTTCTTGGGCCAGAAACTCTGTACGTTCGCGGCGCCAATGAACCCAAAGGCTCTTCTTTCAAGAGAAAATATCTCATCTTCAAACGTATCCATCCCCGCCCGCTGTCGCTCAATGATTTCATTCACCCCTTTGGGCTCTGGTGCAGGATCGGTGTCGTACTTCCTACGGTTGCCCACGCCATGGTGTTCCTTTTCTGCAACACGCTGATTGCTGTTGAAATACCTAACCTGTTTGGAGAGAAGTTCGGGTTCAATTCCCAGCAGCTCGGTCTCCAGTTCATCGGTATGATCGTAGGCCACGCCCTAGGTGAACCTATCAGTGGGACACTGAGCGACTATTGGATGAACAGGCGTTTGAGGAAAACTGGATGCAAGGCGCGACCTGAATACCGGCTTTGGTTCAGCTACCTAGGGTTTATGCTTGCAATTGCGGGCGTGGTGGTTTTCTTAGTCCAGATCCAGCTGGCCCCTCAGGGTTATTGGAACATCACCCCAGTGATAGGTATTGCGCTTGCGGGTGCTGGAAATTTGATTGCGACCACGGTTCTCATTACTTACGCGGTTGATCGCCATCCTCAGGAAGCAGCCAGTATCGGCGTCTTTGTGACTTTTGTCCGCCAGGTATGGGCTTTCATTGGCCCCTTTTGGTACGTGACTCCATGATCCCCGACATGCTTTCTTTTTTGAGCAATTCTTGGTCTAACAAATCACAGGTTTCCTCCCATGTTTACGAGTGTTGGTCTCATTGCATCAAGTGGGATTGCTACTGGTCTCATTGTAGCTGTCAGTGTAATACCTACGATTCTCATACACTGGAGTAGCCGGTCCCGCCAGGTACAAGAAAAGGGAAGTGGAGTATCGAGAAGGGAGAATTCGGAACAGGAGGTAATGACAGAGAAATAGAAGAGTCGGCGTATGCTACTGCCAGAAAGATGTTTCTACCAACCTAGAAAAGTTCCCCTAGCTCAAAGGGCTCATTTCAAGTCGCTCAATAATAAGAATAATGCACTAAATGGTAACAAATGACTTTCTGTAAATGCATAGAGAGCAGACACCTCATCCTCATGCGTCGCAGCAGCTGACATCAGATCCAGTATGACTTATACGTGACAGACCGGCACTGATAGCAATATCTACAGTCGGTGCACTCAGGTTAAATGTATGTTTTTAATCTTCGATGCTTTTGTCCTCCCAGATGCTGAATTGGCCTCGGTTAAATTATGGAAGACTACCATGTTAGCCTGTTAGGGTTGGTGGAGTACAAGAGTAATGGGCCATTCAATTCTAACTCTATCATTACCTCATCTTCAACCATGACATTTTGGATACTATGCCAACTCCTTCTCATTTTAGCATAAGTCGTAGCCATGCGACCCTCAACGGCGTGTTTGAACTGTAGAAGTTCTAAGCGCAGATGCGATCGCGCAGACAGCTCAGCAGCATGTTCCCAGTGTGTTCAGCGAAACTTGCAGTGCCCAACTACAATCACCAGCCCCCAACTTTCAAGAACATCAGATGTTCGAGATCCTCGGCGCTCTAGTCAGTCATTCCATACAAGAGACGAGAGGATGTACTTGGTAGACCTCTACTTTCGCTTTGTTCATGACTCCCCTCACAGCCTCTTCCATGAGCCCACTTTTAAAGCCAGTGTTGCAGACGGTTCAGTGTCCAAACCTGTTCTCCTTGCTATGCTAGGTTTGTCTGCAAGGTACGTCATATTTTCCAG
This sequence comes from Fusarium mangiferae, assembly GCF_900044065.1. Taxonomy (NCBI): domain Eukaryota; kingdom Fungi; phylum Ascomycota; class Sordariomycetes; order Hypocreales; family Nectriaceae; genus Fusarium; species Fusarium mangiferae. Next base: position 39,901 of record NW_024573928.1, read on the forward strand.
TCTCGTTTATCAGAAGCCACGTAACAGTTCTAAGAGGAGTCCAGGTTTGCTACAGAGTCTGATATTGTTGCTCGTGGGCCAATGTATCGCGCTCAAGCTACTGCAGCATTAAAGGAAGACTTGGAACATATTTGTATCGAGAACATCCAAGCTTGTATTCTCGTTGGGAACAACTTCTTCGGCGAAGGAGACGCAGATGCTGAGTCTCTGTATTTTGGTTTGTCCTTGGCTCTGGGTCTCTCTTGAAAGCTTATCTAACTGTCAACCAGGACTTGCAAGTCGAATGACTCAAATCTTGAAGCTGGGTGAGATTGACGAAAATGATGACGGCGTGATGCGAGAAGTCAAGAGACGTATATTCTGGACGTGCTTCATTATCGACACTTGGGCTAGTGGGGGTTCTAACCTCTCACCGCAGTTCAGATGGGGAACCAAACAACCTCGAGGACCACTCGACGAATACATGTTCTACAACATGAGATCGGGAGATGGAGACGTCGCAGACTTAGAGTGGAAGCCTGGGTTGTGGGCTCACATGGTCAGACTGGTTGGGTTATATGCTGAGATACAGAACCTCCAGCAAGAACTCGCGAATGGGGTTGAGTGGAACGAATCCTCTATAGATGAGTCAGTGCAACGACTTGAAGCTGAGCTCAGGGCTTTCGAGGAGGGTTTGGGCCCTGGATTGGTGTTCTCAAGGGAAAACCTGGTTTCTTTCGTCAGGCGTGGCTTAGGGCGCGTCTTCATTGCCTTTCATCTGGGCTATCATCATTATTATACGCTTTTATTTTACCAATACCTCGACCATCGTCGACCGCCGACAAGAAACGGCCGCAAGTACGCTAGCTCCTGCAAAGCGCATGCTGCCATTGTATGCGACGTTCTCAAGGCCTCCCGAGAGGTCCCCGGAGCCGAAGCGCTCTACAACATCGTGGGACATGTGACAATCGTGTCCTCGTCGGTGTTATTGCACACATATCTATTCGGAGAGTCTCATGAGCTTGAGGAGTCAAGAGACCGGCTGAGTTCAAACCTCGAATCCTTGGTACAACTGAGAAATTACTGGCCCAGCGTGGAGATGATGGTAAGTTCATTTCCCGTGTTGCTCGACGATATCTCACCAGATGTAGATCAAACGACTGGTTGTCTTTCAGAAGAATTGCATTCAATCAATGAATGCAGAGTCTTACCGATTCGACAGGTGGATGGTCAAGTTTCTCATTGCTCACGCACTTGCTCTTGAAGACAAGGTGGATGATAGCTGGTCAGCTGCCAGCGTGGATGCAACAAACGGAGATGCCCATCTAGAGCGAGGTCGTATCACTCAAGCCATGATTATGGATATACAAAACTACGATACAGAGACATGATGCGTTACTAGACAGGCTTGTTTTTCTTGATGAGCATCGTGCCATCCGTCAGACAATGAGCAAATCCTGTCTAGTGACGCAACGCGACGCGACGCGACACTGTTGTCAATGGGGTGAACGGATTAGGGTGTCCAATTAGTAAGAGAATGCCGTGTAAACAGCCGAAGTAGACGGGGAACTTAAAAAGACGATGACCAATCAGAGCAAATCAAAGCCGTAGCACTTAGTTGTCCAATCAAATGGCGTCAAAGCCGGGGCTAGCCGACCCCCTCATCACTTAGCCTGAGATCCCTGCTTTGCCAAACGCGACCCGACACCACGAGTTGGGGCAGCCAATGTCGAATGAACAAGGTAAAAACAGGACATGACGGGACAAGGAGAAATATTGCAGCTGGAGCCGAGGTCAAACACTGGTTCTTCTTGAAGTATAGGGCAAGTTCTGAGCAATCAATTGTGGAATGATCGTCGGTGATGTGCCTTGGAACCTGGACATGAATGCTTACCCTGCAAGAGAAATTTTATTTTTAGGTTAACTGCATTTATGAGATCCGATATGCATTACAAATAGGACAAAAGCTAAATAAAAACATTTGATTGTAAACAAACTTAAGATATACCTAAAGTCCTAAATAGATTTGATCATGACAAGTTATGACCGTGAATTGAGAGCAACGACATGACATGCCAAGACAGCTGATGCCTGTCTACACCATTGGAATCTGCTTTCCATAGATCGCCTCAAACATCCTTGACATTGTCCTTCAATCCATTCTCAATGGCATAAGCCTCTTCAGCCCGACGCTCAGCAAGAGTGACATACGTGCGGAATTGGCGTGTAGGCACCTTATTCATGAAAAGCTCGTCTAGCTCCTCATAACTTCGCATCCGAGTCTCGGGCACAAAGAAGAATGCCATGACAGCAAATATAACCATAAAAGCACCATATACAAAGCCAATCTTTGCCTTGAGATTGCCATAACCAGGGTTGAACATGTAGGGAGCGACAAACGACCACATGGTGTTGACGGCGGAAGAGACAGAGATGGAAATGGCAAGGGTCTTGGTTCGCAGGACAGACGTGGGGATCTCTCCTGCAAGGGTGTACACGGTCGATCCAACACCGACATTATAGAAGAAGTTGTACATTGTGTAGAAACCAACAGAGGCGGTGACAGCAGCGGTGGTGTTGACTGAACCAGAGATTCCCATACAAATGAGAAGCAGAGAGAGGCCAATGCATCCAGCGAGGTACATGGGTCGACGGCCATAAAAGTCGCCAACAAGGAAAGCGATAGTGGCCCCGGACATGGAGAGAATTTGAGCGCCGATCTGAATCTCGAAGGACTTCTTGTCGCTGATTCCAAGGTACTGGTACATGAGAGCACCATAATTGGAGACAAACCCAAGACCGGACATGGGTTCAGAAAGGAACACCATAATGGCGATGAGAGATCGTCGAAGGTTGGTGCCTTTGAAGCAATCAAGGTATGAGCCAAGATTCTGCGAGTCAGCTTCTTCGAGGGTCAACTTGATACGTTCAAGATGGCCAGACGCGTCTTCCGGGTCCGAGTACATGCGCTCAAGGGCCATGCGTGCCTTTTCCATCTTGCCCTTGCGGACCAGGTAGACAGGGCTCTCAGGCATGAAGAGCTGCCCGATCAGAGCGACACCGGCAAAACCCCATTGGGCAACGATGAGAGACTGCCAGGACCAGTTGGATTCCCACTGGGAGCTGAAGTTGGAGAGGATGGCCGAGATGAAGGGACCAATGCATTGAGCAAGATTACAGAATCCGATGGTGGTAGACCGAATGGCCAGTGGCGAGACATCAGCTACGTATGCCGTGCAAAGGTTCTGGAAAGCGCCAATTGCGACAAAGTTGACCATCTTGCCAGCGAAGAACATTTCGATCGATGTAGACGCGAACTCAACGCCAACGGATCCAATATTGATGGCAGCTGCAATCAGAATGACCGGCTTGAAGCCGATCAGATCAGCAAAGTATGATGAGGCCCAGGCTCCGAAGATGGCAGCGCCGTTGGAGCCTCCGCTAAGCGCAGATTGCCAGCTCGTCTCGATAAAGTATGAACCGTCGTCGAGTTGTTTTCCGAATCGCTCTTTGAACACGGGAATGCTGATTACAGAACCGGAAGACTGGTTCTCGAAGCCGCGAACGATCAGAGTCCAGAGCATGACTCCGATCCATAGGAGCAGCCATGGGTCTCTCCGGAGGGTCTGGAGGTAGGTTCGACTGTGCTCTTGGTGCTGAATGGCATGGCCGCGTGTATGGTCTGGAGAGACGTGGAGGGTCTTGGAGTCTGATCGCTCAACGTGAGCGGTTGATTCAGGCTTCTCCATTGGGAGGCAGGATGATGACTAGAGACAAAAAATTGGTATGAGGGTCAAGAGACAGACAGTGGATCTTGTGGAGAGTGATTGGGAATAGATGTTGGCGACAGCAGACGATGCATCTTATATAGCAAAGAGAGTGTTGTCATTGGCATCGCGGTACAAAGATCCCCGGATGGAAAAGCTTCTCCAACCTGCTGGTACACCAAAGTGCGGGGCCCCAGATGGGGAGAAAAAGTGAAGGGTGGACTGAGACAAGGGTCTAGACCAGAAAGGGGAGGCTATCGCAATCCAATGACGATTCGTCAAACCCGGCCTCACTACGCTAGCGCCGGCTTTGAAGGGTATTCATTGGTGAGGCGGAAATGGTTCGGTAGACCAAGCAGGAATTTGACTCGTGATCCAGGTCCTGATTCGGTTGCTGATCCGCCGAATTGAATGCATGAATATCGGGAAGGATCATCGGATCGTGCGATGAACCTGGCTGCCCATGGGCAACGTTGACTAGAATAATGAGGCGTTGAACGAATTCGGTATACGAGGGGTTTCTCGCGAGATAATACACCGAACAAGACACTACTCACATCTCAGACCATTCAATGACACGGCATTGCCGACATGGAGACATACACCAAGCATGATTCTGTGAAGGAACTTGCTAGACTTGTAATCTTACATGGCGAATGGCGAATGCTGGAGTTGAAGTCGACGCAGTATTAGATTGATCTAGTTAAGTCTCTATACCATTCGAAGCTTGTGCCTTGAGCTCTTCTTCTCTCCGAAAATCCTCAACAATCTTGGCCAAGATAAATTTGATCTCCTTCACTGGCCACTCTCCTTGCTTCTTGTAGTCTACTGTGAATGACCACTTTCCTGACCCAACAACTTCAGTTTTCTGAGCACCATTCTCACTCGGCAGGACAACTTCCATGGTCGTGCTTGGTGGCACCTCTATATCTACACGAACAACTTGCTTCTCGGTTTCATTACCCTCAATCTTCCATGAACTCGATACCTTGCCGTACGGCGTGAGATGTGACGCAGACGCCCAAGTAAAATCGCCCCCCACAACAGGTTCAACCCTCGACCTCTTCCATCCTGCTTCAAGCCGCTGCAGGCCGGCAAGTCGTTCAACCATGAGCTTGGCGATCGCCCCGTAAGCGTAGTGATTGAAGCTGGTCATCTCGCCAGGGTTAATTGATCCATCTGGCAGCATACTGTCCCAGCGTTCCCAAGTCGTAGTCGCCCCCATCGAGATAGCATATAACCACGAGGGGCATTTCTCATTCAGAAGCATGGAATAAGCGACGTTGCTGTGGCCGGTCAGAGTGAGGGCTTCGCAGACAAAGGGTGTACCAGCAAAGCCAGTACCAATGCGGAAAGCATTTCTTCGAACAATCTCCGCAAGTCGCGACCCGGCTCGTGATAGCTGGTCCTTGTTGAGAAGCTTAAAGCAGATGGCCAACGAGTACGCAGTTTGTGTGTCTGATACGAGGCGACCGCTCGGGGAGACGTATTCTTGGGTGAACTCTGCTCGCGCATTGTCGGCCCACGATCTGTAGAATAAATGATCTTTGGTCTTGCCAAGAACACCGCAGACGCGTGCCATGATGTCAAGAGAGTTGATCAAAAATGCGTTGGCTACCAGTGGAGGATCAGTTGTAGCTTTGGCAGCATCGTCTGGGGGAGCGCTTGGGTCAAGCCAGTCCTAGCAAGGTCAGTAAAAGTGGCTTTAAAAATTCGTCAAGAAAGACTTACAGAGAGTTGATCAGCGTTGAAGTCCCAAAGATGAGTGCAACGATCCTTGTTCTTGGGGATGATCTTGAACCACGTTTCCATGGACTCAAACTGATCAGCCAAGATAGCAGGATCAGCCGTTTCTTCATACAGCGCCCAAGGAGCCAAGACGACCACATCATGCCAGATGGCACAAGGCCAGACAGGACCCCAGATCCTGCATTTGTCAAGAATGTTTGGCGATACCATTGGAGGCACTCCTCCCTGTCGTTGCTGGTCAAACCATACGCCTTTGAGCCAGTCTCGGAGAATTGGGTAACAGCCGTAGATATAAGTGGCTGTTGGTGCAAACAAGGCCAAGTCGCCAGTCCAGCCAAGTCGCTCATCGCGCTGCGGGCAGTCGGTTGGAATGGAGAGGAAATTATCTCGCATGCTCCAGCGGACGTTGCTGAATAATTGGTTCAGCTTGTCATTAGAGCATGTAAAGGTTCCCTGTTCTTCCATATCGGTATGACAGACAATAGCCTCGAGGGCAGCGACTACATCTTGGTCTTCTGAAGGCCAGTTGTCAATTTGAACGTAACGGAAGCCATGGTATGTGAATCGAGGCTCGTATACCTCGGGTTCAGCATCTCCTCGGAGTGTGTAGACATCGGTGGCGTCACAGACGCGTAGAGGTCTAACACCTAGTTCTCCATTCTCGAGGACCTCGGCATGCTTAAGCGTGACTTCATGACCACGTTGTCCTCGAACAGCTTTGATACGAACGTATCCCACCAGGTTCTGACCGAAATCGAGGATGGTCTTGCCAGTTGGTGTTATGATCTTGGAAACTGGCTTCAATGTCTCAATTCGTCTGACCGGTTCACGATAACCGGCTGTCAAGTTGATCTTCTCGGGTATAAATGGCAACGCAACGGCACCCTCCCAATGTCCAGCGACGTGCTCGTGAGAGGACCAACCAGGCAACTCAACAGTAGCATCGTACTTTTCGCCATTGTAGATCTCTGCCAGGCGGATGGGGCCTTGCGCTACCATCCAGTCATCGTCAGTTGTAATGACGTGCGAAGAGCCGTCGGAGTACTGTAATTCGAGCTGTGCGAGGAGGCTTGTGCGCGTGCCATATCTGTTGCGTATACCGCCATCAAAACTCAACCTGCCAGTGAACCAACCTTCAGCAAGACGGACACCCAGACAATTGTCTCTGCTGTCAACAAGGTCGGTAACATCGTAGGTCTGATACGTTAACTCGTTGTCGTAGCAGCTCCAACCAGGCGCGAGGAAATAATCGCCGACGCGACGGCCATTAATCTCTGCCTCATAAATGCCCTGTGCAGTTATGTAGAGACGAGCTGATGCGAGGCCAGAATTCAGCGTAAATGCTTTGCGAAAGAGATCCTCTGGCTTCGGCTTATCATTGTCCTTCTCCGACCAAGGAGCCGAAATGAATTTGCCTTTCCAGTCATTTCGGTTGAGTAGGCCTGCCTCCAGCCAAGCCCGCTCGCTCCAATCAGAAAATGATGTTTCTCCCTTGCCACGAACTCGGATGCAAACCGTGTATCTTTGACGAGAAGCGATAGACTCTTCAGCTGGCCAGGGGACTAAATGGGACTCTGAGGATTCCACCTGAGAAGTGCAGACGACATGGCTTTCGTGGCCGCTGACTTTCTCCAGGCGCAGTTCATAAGCTTGCTGCTCAAAGCCTGGAGGGGCATTGATCAGACGCCATGAAATGCGTGGCTTGTGCTCATGGATACCCAAAGTGTTGGGGTGGCGATAATGCTCAAAACGAACATCAACAACTTGTAAAGACATAATGACAGATATTTGGGTTCTAAAGAGAAGACGCAATCCTTTCAAATGTGTTGAGATGCGGAGGCCACTTGACTACCACTTTTTATACCTACAGCGCTGGATGCACTAAAGCCAGTGACCCCAGACCCCCCGAGTGACGAGTGGAGGCGGTGGGTAGGCAGTTACTCCAATTTTCACTTGGCCGATCCTTCACGAGAGGATCGGTACAAGCTAGCCCGAGTCTGGAGGGGGTGCATTTATCTATCGCCTGCCGCCGGATTACCCGTGTTTCTACCTATTGACTCGCAATTTTGGCCTTCCAGGAGCCGACAGATGCGAGCGAGATACCGCACAACAAAGAGACAAATGTTCGGCCTTGGCACAAGTCAAGCTCGTTCCCTAGCCACCTAGCTACTGTAACGCCAATAATTCCCATCAACACCACGAAAAAGCCTGTCTCAAGCCATTATTTCCGATTGCTACCCTTCTGGGAAGTCTCGAGCTCCGCTAGCAATACACATCTGGAGTATGGTGACAATTATAGCTGATATGTGGGGGACGGCAATGAGAGCAAGCATAAGTATTGAAGGAGATGCCTAGCATAACACACCATGACAAGGCCAATCTCAATCTATCCTGATTTTGCAAAATATCGTCGATTGCCGTAATGCCGATTCTAAGGATAAGGTCCGGGGAGCTAAAGTAAAGCAGCTTGTGCGTCGTGGGGAAGCACGAAAGGAAGGCCGCCGCCATAAATAGAGGTCTGAACGCACGTCTAGCTGCAGCGAGCAACATCCTGAGGTGAGACATGGCATAGACGGGAGGTATAAGAAGAGAATCGATGTGCGTGGCTCGGGCCCTGTGGACTTGGTGTAGCCGACACCATCTAAAACTAACAGAAAATAAACATCTAACGTACATGATAAGCGAGTGTTACAAACAAGCGAGTGTTACAAAAATCTTAACCCTTGAGACAGGAATCGTCATGAGAACACAACAAATCACGCAATCAAGTAAAACTAATCGCTTTCCTCTTCTCCAGACATCGAAACAACTATTTGACACGTTCTCGCATTATGCCCTACCTTGCCGCACGTTCCACAGTTCCTTTCCTTTACTTGCGCCGACCT